>NW_027505371.1:0-199477 GCF_021521415.1 Bidens hawaiensis
AAACAACCAAGAAATCTTCTTATGATCAGTGTCATCCACCAATCTACCCAGTCTTTTCTAATCATGAATTGTTTGATGTTGGTGATGTGGATTATGCTCCAAGAAGAAGACATTCAAAAGAAGAAGAGGGAAGTTCTTCAAAATTGCCATCCAAGCTGAAGAAAATCGTTTTTATCAAAGAAAAACATCCACAAGCACTGGATCTCAGCAAGCCAACCAAGATAGATTTTTCCAACACTTTGAATCCAAAGACATCTTTAGGATTTGACTTCCCTAAACCAAGTGACAAGATCAAGGACAAGAAAATCCTTGAAGACTTGGGAAGCTTTACTAAAGTATTCTGCACGAAATATGATGCATATGGGCATCACACTGACTCTTGCTGGGTGCTTGAGGATATCTTTGAAATTCCAGATGTGGTTAGTGGCTATGACATGAAAAGCTACAAAGAAATGTATGACATGAAAACCCATCTGAAGACAAGAACCATCAGCCTATGTTGGAACAAAAGCTCAAAACAATTTTGAAAATGAAAGACGATGACCAAATCCTGACCACAACAGACAAGAACAAAAGGTCACCAAATGAAGAAAAAGCAAAGAGGAGACCAGGTATTCTAAATGGTGATGAGAAGTTTCTATTGAAACAAGGATTTGAACCAAGTGGATTCAAGTGGAAGGTAAAGAAGGAAGTAGAAGAAAGGAAGGATAAGGTGATTGAGGAAGTTGATAGTTGCACTAAAGTGTCTGCAGTGCACTGTGGATCAGAGTATGACACTGATGAAGATTGTGAAGTCGTATATGAGGATCCACCACCTGTTCCAATCCAATCTTCTGATGCATCTTCCACTATTTCTGACTTACAAACTGATGGAGTTTGCAACTCAGAATCAAACTGATTTTTTTTGTGTATGTGCAGGAACAGTCCATGAGCAACAATGATTTATGGTACATGGATAGTGGATTTCAAGGCACATGACATGTGACAAGTCTGCATTGATAAATTATGTGAAGAAATATGAAGGACCAGTTGCATTTGGGAGTGATGAAAATGGAGGAAAAATTGTTGGAAAGGGTACACTCAAAAATGGCAAAGTATCCTTTGAGAATGTTCTACATGTTGAAGGACTTCAGTACAATTTGCTGAGCATTTCTCAAGTTTGTGACAAGGGATACAAGGTTGCCTTCAATGATGAACATTGCCTGATTTTGAAGCCAGAGTTTGTGATTCCAACTGAAATGATTATGATGATGGCTCCAAGAAATGGCAATCTCTATGAACTGAGAATAAATACTGCAATCTCAAGAGGTGGTTCATGCTTTGTATCAAAGGCAGCTGAGAATGAAACTGTGCTATGGCATAGGAAGATGTGTCATGTAAATTTGAAGAACATTAACAAACTAGTGAAAGGTGAACATGTTGTTGGCCTTCCCACAAGAGAGTTCAAGCTAGAAGAAAAGTGCACATCTTGCCTAAAGGGAAAAAAACACAAATCCACTCACAAGAGCAAACTGATAAACACAATTAATGAGGCCTTGGAACTACGGACTTATTTGGTCCAGTGGGTGTTCCAAGTGTTGGGAAGAAGAAATACTGCCTAGTGATAATTGATGATTTTTCTAGATTCACTTGGGAATATTTCATGGGCACCAAGGTTGAAACCTCAAATTTGATCAAATCATGTGTACTCAAGATGGAAAATCAACTTGACAGGAAAGTGAAGGTAATTAGAAGTGACAATGGGTCAGAATTCAAGAATGACACTATGAGTGAATTCTGCACTTCTAAGGGTATCTTTCAGCAGTACAGTGCTCCAAGAACCCCTGAACAAAATGGTGTTGCAGAAAGGAGAAATAGAACTTTAATTGAAGCTGCAAGAACCATGATTGCTGATGCCAACCTTCCTGTTACCTTCTGGGCAGAAGCAATAAACACTGCATGTTATGTGCAGAATAGGGTTTTACTCAACAAAGCTCAAAACAAGACACCATATGAAATTCTCTACCAGAGAAAGCCTTATGTGAAGTTCTTGAATCCTTTTGGATGTAAATGCTCACTATTGAACACAAAGGACTACTTGAACAAATTCCAGTCCAAATCTCTGGAATGTTTCTTTGTGGGATATTCATCTCATCCAAAAGCTTATAGAGTTTATTTGAAAGAGCACATGGTGGTAATTGAATCATCTGACATCATCTTCAATGAAAACCAGTTCAACAATACTGATGGTCCAAAATGGCTATTTGATCTTGAAAAAATGATCAAATCATTTAAAATCTATAGTGAAGACATGGATGATAGTATGTACAGAACTAGCTTTGAAGAAAAAGAAAAAGCAAAACAAGTTGATCTGGACAAACTATGGACATCAGTTGCTCATGAAGCAAATGGTTTTGAGTTTGGTAGAAATATCCAAGAGGAAGATGATGTAGAGAGAGTTGGATAAGAGGCTGCAATTGAAATCTCAAATGAAGGTCCAAGTGTTATTGAAAGTGAGCCCATCCAAAGTCAACAACCCTCTCAGACTGAAGAAATGTCTCAGTTGCAGAACCTATTTGACTCATTGAAGCTAGGAGGAAATGATGCATCTACATCAGGACTCAATCATGTTCAAAACTCCACTGAGAATCAAGTCAGATCTGAAGATGAATATGCTAAGATGAATTTGTCAAATCTAGAAGCAGAAGTGTTTGTATCACCAGTTATTCAAACTACCTCTGTTGAAAGAAATCACCCTGCAGAGAACATCATTGGAGATCTACATGAAAGAGTTACCAGAAGTGCATCTGAAAGAGCAAACATCTGCCTGTATGCCTGTTTTCTATCTCAAGTTGAACCAAAGAATATCAATCAAGCTTTAAAGGACAACAGCTGGGTGGAAGCTATGCAGGAGGAATTAGCTCAATTCAGAGACTTACATGTGTGGGACTTGGTGGACAAGCCCAGAGGCAAGTATGCAATTGGTACAAAATGGGTTTTTAGAAACAAGAAGGATGAAAAGGGGGATAGTGATTAAGAACAAAGCTAGATTGGTGGCTCTAGGGTGTCTACAAGAAGAAGGAGTAGATTTTGAAGAAGTATTTGCTCCTGTTGCAAGACTAGAGGCTATCAGGATTTTTCTAGCATATGCAGCATCAATGAACATTAAAGTCTATCAACTTGATGTAAAATCTGCATTTCTGAATGGAAAGATAGATGAAGAAGTTTATGTCACCCAACCTCCTGGATTTGAAGATCCTATTCATCCAAACAAAGTCTACAAGCTCAGCAAGGCACTTTATAGACTACATCAGACACCAAGAGCCTGGTATGATGAGCTTTCTAATCATCTGTTAGAACATGGTTTCTGTAGAGGGGCCATTGACAAGACTTTGTTTTACAAAAGAAAGGGAAAAGATCTGCTACTGCTGCAAGTGTATGTGGATGACATCATTTTTGGCTCAACAAATGTGCAAAGAATTTGAGCAAGTGATGAAGTCCAAATACCAAATGAGCTCAATGGGAGAAATGAATTTCTTCCTTGGACTGCAAGTGCAACAGAAGACAGATGGAATTTTCATCAACCAATCAAAATATGTTCAAGAGATTCTCACCAAGTTCAAGTGCCAAGACTTCAAGACAGTGTCAACTCCAATGGACACACATGAGAAAATGGTACCTGATGAAAAGGGGGAGTCAGTGGATCAGCATGAATATAGGGCCAAGATAGGATCATTGATGTATCTCACAGCATCTAGGCCAGATATTATGTTTGTTGTGTGTGTTTGTGCAAGATTTCAAGCAAACCCCAAGGTGTCACATATGCTAGCAGTGAAAAGAATATTCAAATACTTGAAAGGAAAACTAGACTTGGGAATTTGGTATCCAAAGAACTCTTCCTTTGATTTGATGGCTTACACTGACAATAACTATGATGGTTGCAACATGAGTCGAAAATCAACTTCAGGAGGATGTCAGTTTCTTAAAAACAGACTAGTGTCATGGCAATGCAAGAAACAAACCACAGTGTCAATTTCCACTGCTGAAGCGGAGTACATTGCTGTATCTGCCTGCTGGGCACAGGTTCTTTGGATTCAAAACCAACTACTGGATTATGGTCTGAATTTCTTACTCACACCTATTTTAATTGATAATACTGCTGCTATGTTCATTGTTAAGAATCCAGTCCAACATTCTAAAACTAAGCACATTGAAATTAGACATCATTTCATTAGGGATTGTCAGGAAAAAGGGCTTATATAAATGAAAAGGGTAGACACATCTGATAATTTGGCTGATTTGTTCACCAAACCATTAGATAAAACCAGGTTTCATTTTCTGTTAAAATGCCTAGGAATGATTAATGATGATGAAGTTTAATTTAGGATGTGTGCTTAAGTGAGGTGCTTACTGATGATCTATGTTTACTTACTTTGAATGTTTGCATGATAACATTGCTATGCTTGAATGATTACTCAAATTGCATGAATCATGTTTGTGACTGTTCTTGTGTGGAATTTCTTTTAATCTTGAGAATTAAAGCTGTTAGTACTTTGATCTGTGATTGCATGATGAATGTTTATGACTCTAAGTACTTCGAGCATGAATCTGTGCTTGATGATGTGCTTATTGCTCTTCAAGCATAAGCAAAGGCTTCAGTGAGACTATTCTAAGTCACTCGAGCACAGATGTCATTGCTAATTGCTAGAGCATGGAAGCAGTCTTGAAAACTTTTACAAGTGTTTCGAGCATGCTTCTGTGGAAGATGGGTGTTTAATGCTCTTCGAGCATAAACAATCCATACTTAGAAGTTCAGGATAACTTATTCCTTGTAACTTACTGCTCGAGCACAAATTTAAGTCTCTCGAGCACATTCATTAAACTGAGTTATTTTTTTAAGGTTGCTCGATAGATTTTTGAGCATGATGAAGTTCTCACCATGCTCGATAGCCCTAAGTGATGCTCTGTGCTATCTGAAAGTCTATGTTGTGATTCTGTGAAAGTGTGTGCTTAATTAAAAATGCTTAAATGACAACACCATCTTTAAAATCAATGTTCTTCAACTAAATTTTCAAAAGGAAAATGTTTTTTAAATGGTA
Organism: Bidens hawaiensis; assembly: GCF_021521415.1. NCBI lineage: Eukaryota > Viridiplantae > Streptophyta > Magnoliopsida > Asterales > Asteraceae > Bidens > Bidens hawaiensis. The sequence goes on from NW_027505371.1 coordinate 5,079, forward strand.
AAGAGTTTTTGATTAAGCAACACGGTTTTGGTGATCATACAAGGGAGATGATAACATTATCCGAGTTCCTAATCAGGAGTGAAAATTGTTTTTCGAGTGGAGATTGAATCCAACTAATATGGGAAATGATAGTATATTGTCTAATCTCCGAACTCATGATTATAGGCTTAAATGATTTCTGTTTAGTAAACTAACAATTTGTGTAGCTTCTTCTCATGAGTGTAGTGATCTATGTGATACAAATACTATAATCATGCTAAGTTTAATGTGGTGATTCATTTGAAAACTAAGGTATGTTTCCTTGCACATCTCTCCAAAGGATAGGCAGAAAGGCAATTATCCAATCATACACGAGCCTGTTGATGTTTTGGTGTATCAAAAACAGTTTATCAAATTCTGAGCAGCTACTAAATAGATATTTATACATATGTGTGAAAGTTTATAAACAGAAAATGAAGTAAATGAAAAAGAGTGAAAAAGAAAATGAAATATGCTTCAAAATCATTAATAGTAAATAAATGTATCATGATCTAAAGGGACAATAAAAGAACTACAAGAGTGGGGCATTCAAATAAGTCCTAATCACTCTGAATGAATGGCATGTAAGTCTGGATGGCTTGTAAGTCCAACGTTCAACCTGATGGTCTGATATCTAAGTATCTTATTACTAAATAAACTGCTCGGACAAATAAAATTTATTTTTGACCAATGCATCAGGGGGTTGAAGTCAATTCGGGGTGATTCGGAGAAAGCTAAATAAGCTTTGAGAAGAGATAAGGAACAACTAAAGTCTAAAATGTGACCATTCTTACTCAAGCAACTAATTGAATCTTAAGAATATCACAAAAAGTCATAAGAATCATGTTAAGAGCATACACCTAATGTCAGCCTGACTTAACTCATAATACGGCTAAAAATGAAGTGGTGTGACAGTTATTGGACAATATGATCCCATGTTGAGATCTTTCCAATGAATTGACATAACTTTTTGAACTGGATTTTGATCTCTTATTCACCTCAACCCTTCATTAACTTGTGATCTAACTTGTTGCTAAGTTTGAGTGTGATCCTTGTCTTAAACTCTAGGCAAATAATATTGACTTCACCACGGTCATCTGTGTTTATTCTAAGTATTGTCGAGTATGATCTAGGAATTTGACTGTACTTCGAGCTTACTTTTGATGTGTCGTTATCTTTGATCTTCGAGCACGAAGATATACTTTGTTATTTTACTAAGTATCTTCGAACATGATTGCATGAGCATGATTTCAAGTCTACGAACACAACTGAATGATAGGAAACATCTAAGTGTTTCGAGCAAGGTCTGTGCTCGGTGTCTTAGTGAGCGTGTAGAGAGGATTAAGTTAAAAATTTCCAGATGAGGAAAGATGATGTTATTGCTACGAAATTTTCGAGCACACTAGGGTACCAGTCTTTATGCTCGTATGCGGGATTAGGAAAGATTTAGTTAAGGTTTTCGAGCACGGTACTTCGAGCACACAGGAATGCATCTCGAGCATAGAAAATTGACATGATATTTCTAAGTATACTCGAGCAAGGGTAGTAAATGTGAATTTGAAATTAAATGACAACTGTCGTGTGCTAGACGACAAACCAAGGTACTGTACCACCAAATCGTTAGGTACAAAAAAGGGACTTTAAGTTTTTCACACACTTTTCTCTAATTAGACCTAGACGAAGACCCTCTTGCTCGTGCTATCTCCTCCTTGCTCGCTGTTTCAATTACTTGTTAATTTCAATTCGATTATTGCCATTAGCTCTGTTTCGACTTTGGTAAGACATCGTTGTTCGATAATCGTCGCACCAGTTTTCAAATTAGGGTTTCCAATTGAAAAAATTGACTAACTGTTTACTTATTTTGCATGTACACATATTACTACGGAACAGGTTAATTGAAGACGCCATTAATCATCTATCTAGTCTCATATATTAGTTATGCAACTTTGTGTACTAACAACTCTTCTTGTTTTGCAGAACTGATGGCCTTAAAATTCGAAAAGAGGCACAATATGTGCGCTCACTTGGAGCTTGATGATGAAAATATGGAGCTACACGTTATGCTAAACTTTCTACGAAACTCCAACCTACGGGTGGCGCTGGCAGAAAACCCCATTATCTACAGGAACCATCTTACAGATTTCTGGCAGACAGCTACTTATGTCAGTGATGTAAACGGACAGCGAATCGAAGCATCAGTGCTCAACAATGATATTGAGATTACGGAGGCGTCCATTCAAGCAGCTTTGCACTTGAATGACAATGTTGGGGCTTCGCAGTTGTACTTGGTTCCTCAGTTACTGCGTATTTTTCATGAGACCATGGGATACCAAGGTGATGTCAACGAAGGTCAATTTCAAAAAGGGAGTTTTCCTTTGGTCTACCGATTTTTGATCCATCATGTAATTCAGTCCTTATCTCCTCGGAGAGGGACTTGGACTTTGCTCAGTAGAGAGCTTGGGTCTCTTACCGTAGCCATACTATATCAACAACCCTTCAATATTTCACGACTTATTTTTCAAGGGCTAATCTCAAATGCAGAGAAGAATGTTACTCATCGATTTCTGATGTACCCGAGGTTACTTCAAATTCTAATCAACAGAGCTATACCTGATATTCACCGCACAGGTCAGGTTTTGAAGTTGCAAGACCCAAACATCTGCAAATGCATAAAAGATGCCAACGGTAAGTTTGTTGAGAATTATGAATGGCATATTCTGCCATGGCTGCTTGTTCCTGCATTGGGTCCCATTGATGTACCAACGACCCCTGGTAATAGTGATGAGGAGGTTGATGATGGTGATGATAATGATAATGATGATGAGGATGTTGCCGATGGAGGAGATGCAATGGTTATTGACAGTGTTGTTGATGCACCGGTTGTAATTGGAGAGACTGTGTATGAACTTGGACAAGAAGCTCATGAGCCAACTGATAATGATGAGATTCGTTCTTCACCTGTCACAACTGAGCCAACTGAACAAGACATACCTATCCATCAACAATCTGAACCTACTACTCTCCCAACTCAAGTCCCAGAACCATACACTGTTCCATCCCCTAAAACTGAAGATACTGAACCATTTTCTGAACCAGCTCCAAAACCAACTGCTGAAACCCCACCATCAAGTCCAAATCTGTATGATATTGTATGTGAAAATGCCAAACTGGAGTTTGAGAACATCATGCTGAAAGAAAAGAATGCCATTTTGGCTGCAAAGAACTCGGCATTGGAGGTTGCTTTGAATGAAGCCGTAATGAAGATTCGAACCCTTGAGGGGCAATCTGAGGTTGAGAAGACCTCAGATGCACCAAAACAGGGGGAGAATGTTGCTGTTGAAGAGGAGGTCGGACTTGAGGAGGAGGTTGGACCGTTAGATGCACTAAATATGATCAATCAGATTTATGATGATGAGTCAGAAGTTGAGGAGGAGAAAACTGAAGAAGAAGAATCTGAAAAGGAAAAGGTGAAGAGGAAAGAAAAAGGCAAGGGGTTGCACTTACAAACGATGACTTACACCCCCTGCCTCAACACACAACTCAGCCTGATGACATTTTGTTTAAAGATAATGTAGTTGATCAAGACATGGCTGAGGCTGAATCAGTGAAAACAACTATAGAATTGATGAATGAAGAGTTGAAAGCCCTTGAAAGGGAAGAAATGGTGGGAGAAGAGGAGGAAATCCCACATGAAGTCATAGAAGCCTTAATTAACATGAAGGAAAAGGAAGAGGCAGAAAAGAGAAAATTAAAGGAGGCTGATGATGCTATTAAAGCTACAATGGAGGCTCTAAATGCAAGACAAAATAATGATACACAAGAGACCATATCAGTTGAACAAGATGTGTTTGAGCCTGAAGTGGCTGAAGAGCCTACAAGGAATGAACAAGAGAAAGATGCAGAGCCGTTGATCTTTGAGCCTGAAGAGGGTGAAGTAAATAAAGATGAACTGGGATTGGGACCAGTTATTCATGAAGAAGAGGAAACCATTGAAGTCTCTGCAAGCACTATGGTTAAGTTGATTATAATGAAGGATCTCACACTGATCCTGAATAATCCAGAGATACATCACCCAGAGATTGTGATGGCAGCAAGAAATGCTCAAAGAGACTTTATAAATCTGAGCAAAGGAGAATCAAGACCTGAAGAACATGTTGAACCAAGTGAACCCATCATTCAAGAGGTCACTGAAGAAACTGAAGAGACTCATAGAAATGAAAATGTTATTGAAGAATCTGAGTCTGTGGATGAGGAGATAAATATTGAAGAACCAGAAACAGAAATGGAGCAGCCCGATACATCTACCCAACTCAATCAAGTTTAAAAAGAAAAGACACAACTGAGATTGAGACACCAAAATCCAAAAGACAAAAATCTGTTAAGAAATTGGTGTATAAGATGAGGAGAGACAAACTAGAAGAAAGAAGAAAAGCTCAATCCAAACAAAATAATGAACCAATGATTGAGGCTCTTCATAATCTTGAAGAAGTGGTGGACTTGGATGGTGAGAGTGAAGATGAGGAAGAAGTGAAGGAAGCTGAAAAGGTAAATGAAAATGTTGAATATTTGATCAGTTTAGGCTATGATCCTCTGCATGTTCAAAGACTATCAAAAGAGGATGTGGCAAGAGAAGCTGAGGGGTGGAGAATAAGGAAAGGAAAAAGAGAAGTATTGATAAAGGCTGGTCACAAGCCTGCTTTCCTGAACTTACAGCCATTTGACAAGATTGATGGTTTGTACAAAAGGGCTCTCATGGAGAATCTGTCTGACTATGTGAGAAGGGTGTCTGAAAGGAAGAAAGAGAAAGAAAAAGAATTAAAAGAATCAGACAGTAGCAAGAAAAGATCTGAAAAGAACCAAAAGGATGAAGAAGCATATGAATCCTTAAAGTCAAAACATAAGGACATTAAATTCCTTCAGTTGTATGGCGACAGCTACAACTTCCTGCTAAATCTCTCTCCTGAAGAGCTGAAAAGAAGAATTCAACAAATTAAAGACTCTCACAAAGATCAAGAAAGTCGAGAAAAGTTTGAAAGAGAGCAGGAGTTAAAACTGAGATTACGGAAGGAAAGGGAGGAAAAAGAAAAGAAAGATACAGAAGCAAAGAGATGGTTTGAGGACTCTCAGAGGGTAGAGATGTTAAAGAAGGTAGTGATGGAGAAAGGGATATCAGAAGAACAGTTTCAAAACATGCCTCTTGCTTAACTAATGGAAATATATCACAGAGAGCAGAGTATGTATCTTGAAACACATAGGAAATTGCAAGAAGATAGGAGGAGGGCAGAACAAGAAGTTCATGCAGAAATGATGAGTGCCCTCCACAAAAAGGGAGTAAAAATGTCAAGACTGTTAATGCAAACTGAAGATACAATAAAGAGATGGTATGTTGAAGAGGGTCTTGATAAGATTAAGAAAGTTGAAATGGGGAGCTCAAGCAGAACCCAAAGGTCAGAGAGTGTGAGGCCTATGCAACCAAGAAACTTGAATTTGCCCACACATCTCTATTTTGACAGAAGATCAAAGACATTAAGGGTTGTGACTGAAGATGAAACAGAACATCTCATCATCTTCAGAGATGATTTGAGAAATTTTTCAGAAGAACAACTGACCAAGATGGATGAGCTAAATTTATATGACAATCAAGTAAGAAGACAACCATCTGGTCAACTGAGGAATGATCTCTCAAAGTTTTTAAAGGATCAAGCAGAAAAGGATTTCCCATTTCTGCAGCAAAAGAAGAGAGAGATCAGGAGCCAAGCAGAAAAAGAGAAGAGGAGGAAGAGAATAAGTGAAGTTCACATATCCGAGCTTTCCCTCTATAAATCAAAGAAACAAAGAACTCTAGCAAGCAGCTCTCATCAGAAAAGGAAGACCTTAAATGAGTGCTTGGCTACGAGAGAAGTGATGAAGGAACCCAACTCAAGAGTGCAACAATTTGGAAGAATCACATACATAACGTACAATCAAAATGATGATTCGACCACTTTGAGAAATGAATCAGGGATACCTATTGCAGTCATAAGGGAGGATGGTGATCTACATTATATGCATCCACAAGATTTACAAGATTTGATTGATGCAAGATTCCCAAGTGATGCCTCTAACTCCTCTGAACTTGACATGCTGAAGCAAAGAGTTGCATATGTGAAGAAACTGAAAGAAAGGGCGGAAGCGATGAACAGAGGAAGAAGATAACAGAATGGAGCTAATGGATGATTGATTTTTATTTCTGTTTATCTTTGTATTTTGTTTGAGTTGTAAAAATTTAGTGTGTAATGCCTATGTGGCAGAATTCAAATTTTGTAATGAAATGACATGTTCTTAAATGATTTATCTAGAAATCTGATATATGTGTAACTCTATGTAGGTATCTTTTGGTGCATCTGAGCTTGTTCCAATCTAGGGGGAGATTGTTGGGTCGGATTTTCAAAAAGGAAGATTGGAATCTTCTCAACCTCCTCAGAAAACGGCTAAGTATGGAATTCGAGCAAGCCCAGACGATCGAGCATGGTTTTTACTACTTTAAGCAAGGTTCTGAACCTTAAATGGTTGATTCTGCAAAGTGTTGGAAGGCTTCGAGCAAGCTACACTTCAACGAGAAAGAGTATTCTTCTATCGAGCATGGATTGCCAATCGAGCAAACAGCTTGATCATACAAGTTCCAGCCAAGTGTTACGAGCACAGGATGATCGAGCACATGGGGACGAGCATGGATGCAATAAGAGGATGTCACGTGCATCAAAGCAAAGACTTCGAGCACAGTTCAGTTACCGAGCAAGATTTACATCCAAGCATGCTAAAGATTGCTGAATAAGAAAAGCTGAAGACATCAAGAAGAATGAGCTTGCTCGATGGACTTATTCGAGCAAAGTTTGAACAAGTCAAGAGGAATGAAGTTTACTCGAAGGGAATATGCATTCTTCGAAAGAGAATATATTCTAAGTAAAGTCTGCTCAAGGACACTCACCGAGCACACCTAGTACAGGAAGTTTGCTCGAGCAAGGTATGTACCTTGCTCGAGGACTGTAACACTTGTATTTGATTTGTCTTTCATTATGTAATGACTAGGACTTATAGAAGGAAAGTCAGAGTCTATAAATAGACGTCCTAGGGTACCTTTAGGGAAGGGATCTTGTGACGGAATTGGCAGGCACTCACTGATTACGAAAAACAATCGCCGTCACACAAAACCCTAGACATTCCATTCACTGTACCTTTGACGTATCATTAAATATAGTGAATCTTTGTCTCTGAAAGAGCATTTACTGATTATCATTTACTATTTTGGGTTTGATATCTGTTCACAATCCTTCATTCTCAATCATTGGATATCCTGATTCCGCCGGGATATTCAATCGGTCTTTTGAGTATTTGTGTCGGTGTGTTCTTGTCAAACCTTTGCTAAGGTTTCACCCGACGGACGGTCCTGATAGAAAAGTTGATTAGAAAGTCGGAAACGAGCCAAACCCGCTAAGGTAATGCCGAAACACTCGCTTACGGGCTATTTAGGTTAAGGTTGTTATGTGCATATTATTAGGCCTTGAAATTTTTCAGGAACATCAGGGACTTTGTCAATGAGTCCCTGTTTAAATTTGGTAATTTTTCGACCATCCGAGAATATTTGGCGAATTTATTACCGAATTGGGACGTTTATTTAGGAAAAATAGCTAAAATACTTCAAAAATTATGAAAATTTTCTGGGATCTCAAATTTGATATATTTTGATTACATATGAATTTTGGGATCATTTGGAGAAGTCTAAAGGTGTTTTATGTATATGCGTTTGTGTGAATTTTTATAGCCTAATTTGGGTCGAAAAGAATATTTCACAAGCTTTTTACATTCTGGAATTGATATAGGTTGTTTTGGGACATGCTTTGAGCATTCAGAAATTTTGGTGGAATTTTTGGAAATTGTTTGGGATAAACGGACGATTTTTAGACGAAATATAGCTGATAAAATGAATTTTTATAAATTAATAAATCAGTAAAAAAATTCTAGAAATATTTTTATAAAAATCTACATATTTTAATTGATAAGTGGCCAAATTTTCATAATTTAATGATTAACGGTTAATTAATTATGCTAATTTAAAGATTAAACAAATTTAGTTTTCATAAAAACCGGCAGGTTCGAGATTAACGAATCTGCGGGAATATCAAAACACCAAGAGTGATCAAAAATCATATTTTTGGACTAATTATGTAAAAAGAAACTTTTCTATGAGAAACCTGGACAATCCGGGTGGATTGTGCGCGTTTCTTCCTAAATCAAACTGAATAAACGGAAACGGGCCTCGTGGCTAATCTGGGACCCCAGTATGTGATCCTTCTTTATAACTTAATCATCTTATTAACCAATACATTTACCCAAGCTTATTTTCCCATAACTGTTTTCTTAACGCGTAAACGAACAACTTGGCCCGGCTGGGAAAACGGGAATCTGACCCAAGTTCAATTTTAAGTATTAGACATTGAACAACATCACAACCTAAGCCTATTGCCACTTTCTGGGTGTTTCAGCTATACCCAGATTAGTTATACAGCCCAGATTAGTATTGAGATTATAATAATATTAAAATATTAATATTATTATAATATTGATTATAGGAACTACTGATAGCGGACCGAACAAACCACGAGCTGATACAGTACTGATTATCTTCTAAACCGTGAGTTTCATGACCCCACTCTTTAAACAGTTTTATGAACTTTTGGGGTGAAAAACATGTTTGATTACATATACATACCTGAAACATGTATTGATGTGAATTATCTAAGTGCTAACACACGAAAGTCCCCACGATCACAGTGATTAACTTCGAGCCGGTGGCTTGTGAATAGTACTATTGGTTTGACAAACCCAAACGGAATCGGCCTGGTTGCCGTGTCACATAGCGCCGTTTGCACATGACCATATTTATACAAACAGGCTATGTAGTGTTAGGACATAGCTACCAGGGCATGTTGTGGGCGGAAAGGGGCCACAGTGGTTGATTGAGCGTGGGAAATGGATGCACGCAGCACATACAGTCAAGGCTTCGCTGTAGCTTAGCATAATTACATCATTTACATACATACATGCTTATTTCAGGATTACAAGTGTTAACTCATGAATACTCATTACTGTTTTCTTGAAACTCGTGAAACTCACCAACTCTAGTAGTTGACCCGTTTTAAACTGCTTTTCAGGTGTACCTAAATCGAAATGATTTGGTGATCTGTTACTTGCCCAAGGTGTGTGGTTGATGCTTTGTGAATAGAGGCAAAGGAATTAGTAGTAAGATCGTATAGTTAACGAACTAGTTTTGTTTGTATCGCCTAGACTGTAAAACGATGATAGAACAATGAATTGTAATATATTGTAAATTAGTTTCTGATGTTTCTTTATAAACAATGTGTTGATACTAGAGGTGTCTGTTACATTCCCGTTTTACGCTTCCGCATTGTGCTAGTAGGGGTGTGACAAATAGTCTTAATTCAGAGTCATTCCCACGAGTCTGACCGACTACGGATAATTTAGAATACAATATTCATGGATTAAACGTATTAAAACCGAACACAGTTATATTATTCAACATTTTCATTTAACCATTAAATCAAAAGAGAACTTAAAATATAACTGTTTGAAATGTTCACACATCCAAATACTAAATCAAAACAAACTACTAGCTAATCTAAGACCGATAGCATCTCTGTGATGATCATGCTTCTCCTGAATCATCGGTTTAGTGAACGGGTCAGCTAGGTTTTAATCTGTCTACTTTGCTTATTATGATGTCTCGTCGTTCCATAATTTCCCGAATGAGATGGAACTTCCTTAGAATGTGCTTGGCTCTGTGATGAGACCTGGGCTCTTTGGCTTGAGCAATGGCTCCTGTGTTATCATAGATTACGTCGATCGGTTTCTGAAAACTTGGAACCATATCGAGGTGGGCTATGAATTTCTTCATCCAAGCAGATTGTGAGCGAGACACATCTCGGTCATTCTGGAAGCTAGCATCAGTGTAACACCTTACAGTGAGCTCTTCTTCCACTCCTCCAAACACTAAGAACATGTCCTTGGTCCTTTTCAGGTATCTTAGAATGTTCTTTACAGCAGTCCAGTAGGCAATGCCAGGTGATGTGGTAAAAGCGGTCTATAAAACCTAACCTAACTTAGACACTCAAGTTTTAAATTTATAAATCTAGACTCTTCTAATGCTAGACCACTAAACAGGCAAGTGTACCTATCGAGTGTAGTAAAGCCTAATGAAGTTCGGATGTCGAACTCACAGGACACTAGCGACACCTAAACTAGACTATGACTTAACTAAACTGGATTAATTAATTTTTTTTGTTATTTTATATTAACTATAAAATAAATAATACTTAAACTGAAATGAAAACTAGACACGAACAAATCAGGGTGAAACTTAAATAGGGGAATAACTACCTACGCAAGGAATCCTACTAGTAAACTCGTAAACTCTCGGAATTGGATCTATGACCGGTAACCGGATTCTAAAAATATGAAACTTAAGGAATAACTAAAGTATGCTAAATCACCTCCCGGTCTCACCAACAATACCTGAGAACCCTAAATATCATGTAAAGCTCAATGGGTTAATTGTTTGGATCACCTCCCGGTCTCTCTAATCACAATAAACCCTAAGCCGTAAAGGGGTATTCTTATTAAATTCGATTATAATTCTGATCTGTAAGAATCTAAAGAAGTCTAGGGTAACTCACTCCAGTGCAATCACTACCCAAACCCGCAAGACCAAAACAGACGACACTTAATTACCTCCCGGACTCTCAAGTGGCAGAATATAAGGTATCTCTAAAATCTCAATTATCGTTCCTATGGAATATGTTAACAATAAACCATAAACTAGTTGTACACACACAGTAAACAACCTAATACGCATCCATACATGAAAGACGTTCACAAAGACGCATATGGAACAATAACTTAATCATAAATTAATACCAAATACGCATACGCATCATAACCAAGGACAATAAAAACTTTTACCAAAGCAAAAACTGATCAATAAACAATCCAAAACCGAAAATAAAACAAGTCTAACAAGTATTCATCCAAACTCAGGCAGTATAACAGACTAGCCAATCATAATAATCGATGAAACAAAGATAAAATATAAGTCATGGTTCATCGTAAAACAAATAAATATAGTTGAGCTACCTGCCTGTGAGTTTAAATTAATTGAGCTGCACGCCTCTTTGATTTTTAATTCAATTTTGATTTCTTTGACTTTTGGCCGTGAGCTTTCTTTGAGCAGTCAAGCAACTAGCTTCTCGAATCTTTTTTTCTTCTTCTGAACTCAGCCGTGGACTTTGTTTTTGAGAACCACTCTTCTTTTCTTGTTTCGATTCTTTCCACCGCAAGGGGTGGACCCCTCCTGTGCCTTCTGCCAACTCTCCCTCAATATAATTGTTGAAAACCCCTTGTTTAAATAATCAGTAGACATCACGCTTTTGTAGGTCAAAAGCCCATTTGCTAACCTACTCATGTTTCTTTCAAGTTCTTCTATTGGGCCAAATTAAAAGAAAATAGATAATTTATATCACAAATAAAATAAAATCTATTAAATGAAGCTTTGCTCGTCTGTGAAATATAGTCCAAATAATTAGCCCCATGTAATTCTTTCACTCATGTTATATATATGAAATTTGTTATTATGATTATTATTACTATTTAACTTACGAACAAATTAGATATAGTCTCATTTGGGGAATTGGTTCTTAAGAAAATTGACAATGACAATATATAAAACAAGTACAAGGTTTTACTCGTTGAAATTTTTGTTCCTTAAAAAAAATACTTTATTTTGGCTAGCTCTCTTTGAACCATTTATATCTAAATATGAGCTAAATAGGATTGGTATTCAATAAAAGCTAGCTCAAAATCACATAAAAGTGTAAGGAATACTTATATAATAATATGTATATTTCAAACCACATCACCAGGGTTCTGCTGAAAACGACTAGTCATGCTCAGCGCATACGAGACGTCAGGTCTAGTACATAACATTACATACATGATGGAACCAATCGCTGAAGCATATGGAATTGCTTGCATGTGCTTAGTTTCAATGTCCGTTGCCGGAGATTGCGATTTGTTCAACACGGTTTCTTTAGCCATGGGGAGAGCTCCTTTCTTTGAGTTATCCATAGAGAAGCGTGCCATTACTTTGTCTATGTATGTACTTTGACTCAGCCCTGGAAGCCGCATAGACCTGTCTCGGTAGATCTTAATTCCTTGAATATAAGCAGCTTCACCAAGATCTTTCATTGCGAAATAGGATCCTAACCAGTTCTTAACTTCCTTAAGCATAGGGATATTGTTTCCAATGATCAATATATCATCCACATACATGATGAGTAATGATATAGTGCTCCCACTAGCCTTTCTTTAAACACAACGCTCATCTTCATTTTTTATAAAACCAAACTCTTTGATTTTGTCATCAAAATGAAGATTTCAGCTGCGAAATGCATGTTTAAGTCCATAAATGAACTTATTCAGTTTGCACACCCTGTAAGGATATTTAGGATCGACAAAAGCTTCATGCTGAACCATATAGACATCTTCAGAAAGATGTCCATTAAGAAAAGCAGTTTTTGACATCCATTAGCCATATCTCGTAGTCATAGTACGCGGCTTTGGCAAGTAATATCCTTATCGACTTAGTCATAGAAACGGGCGAGAAGGTTTCATTATAGTCACTACCTTGAGTTTGAGTAAAACTTTTCACGACTACCCGTGCTTTATAAGTCTACACATTTCCATGCATGTCGGTTTTCTTCTTGAAAATCCACTTGCTCCCTACTGCCCGACTCTCGGGGGGTAGCTCAACCAAGTTCCAGACTTGATTGTCACGCATAGAATGCATCTCAGCGTTCATGGCATCTTGCCATTTCTTAGATTCCAGATCTAAGATAGCAGATTTGTAATTATTAGGTTCGTCGCTCGACTCGGCTACTAAGAGGACCTCGGGACCATCTAGATGCCATAGGTATTTAGAGTTTGGTACGCGAGTCCTATTACTTCTGCAAACGCTTGTGTTCGTGTCCGATGTATCAGCAGCAACAACTTGTTGCTCAGACGTTCCAACTTCCTCAACGGTAGTTTGTAGTTCTTGAATTTCTTCAAGATCTACAATATTATCTCCAGTTCCTCGATCGAGAATTTCCTTCTCGAGAAAGTGGCCCTTCCTTTTGATAGAAATCACATTTGTATCAGGATGGAAGAAATAATATCCGCTTTAGTTATAGTATCCGACAAAAACAACTTTTACGCCGCGAGGATCGAGATTATAATCAGAATCACTAATGCATAAGCATCACATCCCCATACTCTAAGGAAAGACAAATTGAGTTTTTGCCCATGCCATATCTCATATGGGGTTTTGCTTACCTTTTTAGTTGAAGCCAGATTGACAATGCGGGCGGCGGTCAAAAGGGCAAAGCTCCAAAAGGAGTGAGACAAGTTATTTCTACACATCATCGATCGGACCATGTTTAGTAAGGTTCGATTTCTCTTCTCTCTCACACCATTGTGTTGGGGTGTGCGGGGTGAAGTAAGCTGTGAAACAATTTCATACTCTTTCAAATGATGTATGAATCCTGAGCTGAGATACTCTCCGCCTTGATCTGATCAAAGCATTTTAATAGTTTTCCCAAGTTGGTTTTCCACTTCGTTTTGAAACTCTTTGAACTTTTCAAAAGTTTCATGCTTGTGTTTCATAAGATACACATAAGCTTATCGACTGTAATCGTCGATAAAAGAAACGAAGTATCTTTCATGATTCCTAGACATGGTTCTGAAAGGACCGCATACATCAGTATGTGTGATTCCCAGCAGATCCTTTGCTCTTTCATTCTTATGAGTGAAGGAGCATTTGGCGAGTTTTCCAGCTAAAAAAGATTCGCAGTCATCAAATGAGTCCGGTCCTATGGATTCAAGAATCCCTTTGGATTGGAGTCTCTTGACTCGTGCCTTGCTTATGTGGCCAAGTCGGCAATGCCATAGAAATGTATCATTGATGCCAGATCTGATACGTTTAGAAGGATTATATACATTATTGTTTATTTGAACATCAACCTCATAAATACCATTTCGAGGTTTAGCCTCAAAATAAAAGATATCATTCAAGTAGGCAGAAATGGCAATACTATTATAAACGTACTTAAATCCTTGTTCAAATAGTAAAGAAACTGAAATAATGTTTCTGGCTAAACCAAGTGCAAACAAACAGTTATTTAAAGTAACTACAAGGCCAGACGGACAAGCAAAATGATATGTGTCAGTTGCAAGAACTGGGACTCTCTTCCCATCACCAACGATGAGTTCCATGATGCCTAGTTTCAGCTTCTTCCAGTTTTCAGGCTCCTGCAAGACATTAACGATGTGGTAACCACATCTGGTATCAAATACCCATGTGTTGCTAGAGACAGTGAAAAGTTCAATAACGTAAATAGAAATACCTTTAGAGGAGCTTTCACCATTGGTCCTCTGCCTTTTCAGCTCAGCAAGGTAGTCGAGACAGTTATGTTTCCAATGTCCCATTTTGTTGCACTTGTAGCACTGGCGCTCCTCACGAGGCGGCGGTGGTAACTTTGCAACACCTTTGTTAGTGTTGGTGGCAGACCTGGCAGCAACAGTAACCTTCTTCTTGCTTTTACCGTTATGACCCCGGTTCTTGGGTTTAGGCTTGACGACACCAGCAGATCGAACCATAAGAACTTGATTGTTTTTAGCGGGAATATTCATCTCAGCCGTCTCGAGTATTCCATGAAGCTTCGACACTATCTTCACACAGCCATTCATAATGAAATTCATTACGAACTGGTCGTAAGAGCTGGGAAGAGAGTTCAGGATGAAATCCGCTGCCATTTCATCTGATAGGGGATAATCAAGTTTCCATAGTTGTTCGATGTACCCTTTCATCTTAACGACATGCGCACTAACAGGTGACCCCTGTTCCATTCTGAAGCTGATAAGCTGCTTCATGGTGTCATAGCGTTTTTAACGGGCTTGTTTCTGGAACATGCCCTTGAGTTGCTCAAGCATCTCATAGGCACCAAAATCTTCCAAGCCTTTAGCAAGATCGTAAGACATGGTGGCTAGCATGATACAGGCGACTTCAGCCGAGTCATCCATATGTTTGTCAAGAACCCTCTTGGTATCAGCAGTATTGTTTTCAGGCTCGGTTGGAACAGGTCCATCGAGAACATAGTGCTTCTTTGTCATCTTGAGAACAAGTCCCAAGTTGCAGTGCCACTCAAGAAAGTTGGTGCCATTCAACTTTTCTTTCTCAAGAATAGCCTTGAGAGTGAACAAGGAGTTATTATCAGTATACATCTGTTTAAATAAGCAAAAGTAAATTTTAATTAGTATTTTCGATGATTTAATCCTATTATTAATCACCCAATAACATTAGTAAAGGAACTTGAGAATCTGGCTTCTAGTTACTAATGGCAGCTGTAGCACACAACATTAGTAAGTGTTTAGGCAGACAGAAAACGATTGCCAATCGTGAGTAAAGCACAACTCCCGTTTATGAGGCCTATTAAGACAACATTTGCCTAAGTAGATATGTTTAGCCTCATCTATGCCTAGCTTAGTCTCTAGACAGCTGTAGCACGTAACAAGAGAGTAAAGTAATAGTCGCCCTAGTATAGTCACTTGTGAAAGAGCTGGATGTGTCAACAAAACCCTTTCACCTTGGAGGGATAGGCTAGAAATCAAGCGCGGTTCTGTAGCTCCAAACACTTGAAGTTTCGCAGTATGCCTCAAGTGTGACTTATAGTAGGATGGCATAGACTATTGATTTAAATTGGTATTAATTTTAAGTATTACCGAATAGAGTAAAAGTCCAGTTTTACTTTATTGATCGGGACAACTTGATGAACCCTTTCATCTCGCAGGACACTTAGTTTTATATAACCTATTAAAACTAAGTTTGTCGCGATAATACCAACCAATTTTAAGTTAATAGTTTTACCTATTAAGTTATTAGTTATGGAAAATTAAATTAGTTTAATTTTGCAAAACATGATTGGTTAATTTATTTTAATGTATCTGGTATTAGGTTGGTGGTATTATAACTTATTATAATTAAGCAAGCAACCACAATAGCAAATAAGAAATATGTAAATCTTAAATGACCAAGATTAGTAATTGATCTTGCTAGAGCCTATTAGCAAAATCAATCGGGTCAAGAGGTCACAACACAAAACAACCACAAGGATGGACTCTTGGGGCATCCCGTCATCTTTGGTAGCTCCCACTGACTTCAAGAACTCCATGAGCTCGTCTTCGGTTTTCCTTCGGGTCTTCTTCATTACAAAATTACACTAATACAAGTAATGAAAAACTATACCCTATCTATTACAATTTTGAACCATCAAGGTGGCCAAAAACCATAAACTAAAACCGAAAACTAAATACAACTTTTGAACCATCCATACAGCCAAAATAAAAATCATTTAACCAAACAAAAAAGGTCAGGCCAGATTTACATATTCAACGAAAAAATAAGTCGGGCAATATTTTGGCCAAATAAAATAAATAAAATTTTGACCAAACTAAAATTGCCCTAATATTTTATATAGATCAAAAACGTCAACAACCTTGAAGTTTATGATGTAGAACCGGTGAAAATACCGGATTCGACTCATATGATGTAACCAAGGATCTGATACCACTGTTGGGTTTCAGTGATGATCAGTTAAAATTTTGGTTATTAAAACCGGTTCAATAAACGTGGTTAATAATAATTAATCTCATTAATTAATAATTATACGCAGCGGAAAGTATACATTTAATCAGCACCGAAACTAAACCCGACAGGATCCAGTTACATACAATACGAGTATGAGACAAACACTAAATATATATTTATAAACTAACAACATATTTAAGTTTACCTCGGTTAATAAATAACCGGTTGAGACGCCGAAGGCTAACGAACCGAGCTAGGTGAGACAACGAGATCAACGACCAACGGTGGCTGTGCATGACGGCAACGGCAGCGGTGGTGGTGTTCTGAAAGTTGTGGACGGCAGCGGACAGCATCAGTTGGCTGTGGACAGCGGTGGTCGATAGAGGCGACGGGCGGTGGCGGCAACAGGCAGTGGCGGCATCGGAGCAACGGCGGTGGTAGAGCAGCGGTGAAGGTGGCTGGCGGTTAGGGTATGGGAGGAAGTAGATGGACTTGTTAGGATTCAAGTTTAGGTTATAAAATATCATGTATTTATATAAACCTTTAATTAGGTTTAACTAATTTAATTAGTTTTAAACCAAATGGGCCAATAAGTCCACCTCTTGATCCAAAGCTCGTTCCATGTAATTTTATCTTGTTAAAGTGTCTAACCCGGTTAACTAACTTAAGCGGGTTTATGGTTCGTTACCTCATGGTGTAACTCTCACAGGTCATAACCCGGTTGGCCATATTGACTTACCCGAACCGGTCTATAATTTAAAAAG
This sequence comes from Bidens hawaiensis, assembly GCF_021521415.1. Taxonomy (NCBI): domain Eukaryota; kingdom Viridiplantae; phylum Streptophyta; class Magnoliopsida; order Asterales; family Asteraceae; genus Bidens; species Bidens hawaiensis. The sequence goes on from NW_027505371.1 coordinate 22,593, forward strand.
TCTCCCACTTGGACAGTTTCCGATTAAGTTACTCAATACTGACAGCCAGCGGTGCTCTAGCTGTACATAGCTGCCCCCAACATGTTATAACATTTAAAATTCATTAACCAAATACATCTTGGAATACACTATTGCAAGATAAATAATTAATGGTAATCAATATCCTTTATGTATAAGACATCAATTGAACAATGAGACATGGATCAGGTTCAATCTCATTTGGCGTTCAATCATTATAATTCTCGATCTAGAATCAAAGTGGTTCAATCAAACACACAGTCAGTTTTGGTGAGGCCTCACACTTTACCAGTTTGAATCAACAAGGGTGCCAAGATGTCTAACTATTACATATCATGTAAGAGTACAGAATCCCATCTTGAATACATACAACTCCCACTGAACTTCAGATTATTCCCAACCAATGCCTTTATAGCCGGCAGTTACGCGACAGCGGTTGACACTAAATCAAAGAGTAATCTTTAGTAAACGAAAGTTCTAATATGTATCTCAGGTCTAAGGATACTAAATGAGTATACCAGTATCAAAACATCTTATGACTAAGATCCATGAAGATGATTTGATGCGAGTTATCAGTTAATATCTGTAACCCAACTTGGAAGACCCCGAACCCAGGAATCCTACAGTTGGTAATCATATCCAAAAATTCTCAAAAATTTAAAACCAAGCAAGTTCATCTTATTATAATCAGTTCAGAGTAATAAACAACGGAATAATAAATACCAAAATTCCCAAAAGCCGGGAAAAGTGCCCAGGGTTAAATACAAAATATTAAAACCAGTCAGAGTAAGAAACAGCGAAAAAAGGTTAAATATTAAAAATCCCAAAACCAAATATAAAATGAAATATCTGTTTTATATAAAAGTCCCGTCTAGAAATGCCTAACCTTCCGAGTACTCTCTAGCACGTCCAAGCGATAATCCCTAGCCTTAACCAGAAAATCAAGCTAACATACACACAAAGTCAGCTTGAGCTAAGTGAGTTCAAGTTTTAGTAAACGACATATATGAATCATTCCAAGGTTTTAAGTATAAGACAATATATGGAATAATAGGCAAATGGATAAACGATAAGTACATATATGCATAATAAACAAATAATATAATCACGATCGAACACACGTACGACCTAAGCACATGATACGGGATTTTAAGAACCTGTTATAATGATGATTATGCCACACGAGCCTCCCCCCTCCCCCCACGGGATTTAAGAGATTTAAGAACCCGAGTAGTATAGTTTGGTCCGGCCAAAATCACCATGCACACAAAGAACCCATTATAATGGTGATTGTGCCACACGAGCCCCCCCCCCCCTATGGAGGATAGCAGGACCACCGTAGCCTACGGTGGGGACTGCCACCGTAAGGCAGTTTGTGGCAACCGTAGGCTACGGTCCCACAGTAGCCTATGGTGGGGAAACCGTAGCCTACGGTCTCCCGGACGGAAATAAATGCGATTTTTAGGTTTTGTTGCCTACTTAAGCCCGGTTCAACCCTATTTCAGCTATCTTGGATATCACAACATACTTGGGCGATTTTGGAGCCTCTTTCCACCATCCTAACACCTTCCAATCACCCGAGTCATCCATGCCATCATCCATTGAAGAATCAAGAGAACTAATGAAGATGACTATGCAAGGCTAATCCGCTCGTGACCATCTCTGGTGTAGGGTTCAGTTATTTATTGGATTGTTGGTACTCTAAACCTTAACTTTTGGATTTTACCTTAACTTTTGGATTTTGTTTGTGTGCTTGAAAGTGTTTTTGGGTAATCAATGAGATTTGAAGTTTATCAGTTAATGATTTTGGTAATCAACAATTAGGACTGAATTCTTAGTGTCATTGACCTAGTTGTCTTTAACCATAATACTGAATTGGTTCATCATTACCTAAAATTAACAATCAATTAGATTATTGTTTCATTGTGTCAATTATTCGGATTAAGTTCTGACGATCAACATAGTCAAACATTTAATCTTTGGTTTATTGATTCAAACAAAGCTTATAATCCAATATGTTTAATTATCTTTCCAATCACTTCAAAACCTGGAGATTGGTTACCATTTTATAATTGTTTACAAATCAACGTAACACTGTTTTCGTTTAAGAAATCTTTGAAACCACTTGACATCGTTTGTCCGTTTAGTATAATTAGTTTGTAAGAATTAAACTTGATTAACACTTTCCACCGATTCCCTGTGGATTCGACACCTTACTTGCCCTTTCTAGTAAAGGTATTTTATAAATGTTTTTTATTGACCTTTCGACATTGATCAGTCTCACGGCGCTACCACACCTCTGCACAGATCCTTTGACCCTTTCTAGTAAATGTTTTTTTTGGACCGTATCACGTGTTTTAAGCCCCAAAAATCTCACAAAGACTAAATACTTGTCCATATATATTACCCCTTCCTCGAGAATGAATATTGGCTACACTTTAGTTGATTTGATCATTAAAACCTTATTCGGTTTCTTAAACGAGTAAACTAGCTATCTTTAGTTCGTTTTTGTGTATCATATATAAACAAGACTTATTTCTTTTGTCACATTCTTCCCTAAACTATAAAAATCATTCCCGCGGCCATCACCCACCTTACACCCTCGGTTTCTCTTCCATTTTTTGCCATATTACTCAAGATACAAGTGTTCGTGTTTGACTTTCAAGCATTCTCAACCTTTGACTTCTGTTTCTTATCGATTTAAGCATTATTCGGGTAAGTTGTCTTCTATAAAGTTATTCATTATCATTTACTTGTCAATAATCGTCAATCAATTTCTGAGATTGAGGGGTATTGACGGTTCAATTTGACTAAAACCCGTTTAAGGGCAAAATAGTTAAAATCTTTGACTTATCAAATTCTCATGCTTCTAGTCAAAACCAACGTTCAGTCCAGAAGACTTTTATTTTCGTAACAAGATTTTAAGGCTACTTACCAAAACCTGACTTCCTACTCGTTGTTCGGATTCTGCTAAATACTAACTCGCTTAAACGTTTAATTTAACATAACCGGAGTTCTAGCCATCCGTTTAAAACGATTCCAGCGGCAACGAGTTCAGTTTTACTCATACTTATTTATCTCAAAGTTTCAGGTTTACTTGACTCACTTTTTTTGACACATTAGAGGACGACTTGTTTATTATTTAATCGTTTATTCATATTCTTGTTTACTCGCTTATGCAATAAGGTGAGTTTTATCATTCCCTTCTATTTTACTGATTTTCATACGTTTTGGCGACATATGCGTACTATTACTAATATCTAGCTCATATTTTCATACTATATATATACACAAAACTAGCAAACGAATGATTGTGTGTGTTTCGATCAAATGTTATTTATTACTTGCTTATGTGCTTATGTGTTTATATTCTATCATTTTTCGAAGAGGTCCATCAGAAGTCTAGCAAGTCAGTATGATCATACGCCGTCGTAGTAACCAAAGCCCGATTCGCATGGCGATGGTAAACCGACAATCACAGTCAGTCATTGTAGGAATAGCCCATGTTCGTGACGCTTGGTTAATTGGCACACTATTTGTTTATGGTTTGATTGTTTATTACCGCATTCGTTTTACTTATTTATTTATATTATTATTATATCATACAAAACTGTTGATACTCTCACTCAACCTAGTGTTGACAAACTCTATCTATTTTCTACGCATATGCATGTTAATAATTGACTTGAAGTTTGACGTGAAGGACATCTAGAAAAGACCTTAGGGAATTAATGAAGACTATTTATCTTAAATTTTGTTTGGATTATTTGTCTTGTTTGAATATTGTGTGTACTTTTATATGATATAATTAATTTAACAGATATTGTCACATTCTTATTTATTATAGTACCTTTGAGTTGTGAACAATCGGCTCACACCCCGGCATTTCCGCCTTATGTTGAGGTGTGACAGTTACCAGGTAAATTATATATGTATCATGATCGTTTTAACCGTATATCAAAACATCTAACTTAATTGGATCGTTCATTGAGCAGATTTCCATATTAGAATCTTGGGTTTTTATAATGAAGATGATAATGTTTTATGATAATATATATAATTTTTTTTCTGATTCAATAACGATTAAGAAAGCTGGATCAATTGGATAGTTTGTGTGTGTATGGGTTGAGAGACCCGGGTCAACTCATATGTCTTGGATTAATTTTTTTTTCATTTTTTAAACTCTTTATCTTTAATATTTAAATCTAATAATTTATTTAAAAATCAAAACAAATCATTTTAAATCAAAATTTTTATAAAATAAATATAAATTATGTTACATCTCTTCCCATACAAAACCAACTTTCAAACTCGTTAATCCGCTAATTTTAATTCATTCGTTAATGTTGATTCGTTAACTGTAATTATATAACTTTTATTACGTTAAACCATTTTAACTCATAGCGATAACAGTGAGTTAGCAGAATATTAAAAAATTTGAAGTTGCATAAAGTGAAGGTAGTTATTCTTATTTACAGTAGTTGAAAGTATTAGATTAGAAATGCTTAAATTGAATACTAATCCCGTGTTATTAGTTAATATTATGGGAAGTTGTTGGAATATTTAATTAATCGATATATATATTTTAACAACTTATAGAAAACATAGAAGCAAAGATTTCGGATTTTATAGAAGCATGGTAAATGACTTTTAACTGAATTAACTATTTTTCTAAAAATTAATGTGAAAATGGAATATTCCTTAAAATGTAATGAGGATCATGATTAAATTATAAATAATAAAAGATAAAAATAATAAATATTTCTATTAAGTTATATTATAATAAGTGTGAATTTTAATGAATTTATAACATATTTTAATAATAAATGTTATGACTGTAACTTTAAAAAAAAAATCTATACGTGGCTTTATTATTTTGAATATAAACCAAAATAAACACTTTAATTATGTACTAACCAACATATAACACAAACGTAAACCCAATTTGTCTTATATAAACCATAATAAACACTAATTTGTCTTATACGACATATTAAATTAACTATATTTAAATGTACAAAAAAAGTACAAATAAAGTCATAATATATATGTCTATGAAGCATTTTGGTCTGAGTTATGCAAGAAAATATTGAAAACTAAATATTGGTCTTCTTATTGCTAAAACATTTTATACTACACAAAAAAGTCATATAAATAAAGGATTAATTTCATATATACCATTACAAAATGACAGATAGTTCATATAGTAAATCGTTGTACATATGGATTATAGTTATAATATTCAACTTCAATGATTTAATGCTAAACACCAAGATATATATAATAGGTATTCTCCATGTTTGAAATATTTATACAAAATGTTTGGAGAAAAATAAGAAAATACACATTTTCTTGAGTTCAAATGCATGTGAGAAATTTATTAAATCCAAATTTGAAACCAATCTTCTATATAAAATTATGCACTGTTGCTTGAATCCCGGTTTAAAAACAATTTGTAGTTTACCATACAAATCCAAATTATTCAACAATGATGCACCATTATTTTGTTTATTTGCAATTACCCATGACTTTAAAATTTTATTCTAACAGAGCTGCAACTTCAATTTTTATATTTCCTTATTTTCTTATTTCACCATTAGTGTTAATAAATGAATCGGTTAGGATTTACATTTGATAAAAAATATTGAATTCATTTATTGAAATGGCTTAAAAGATAAGGACCATATATTAAAACTGGTTGAAAAAAATGTGAAGGGCTATAAGATTGACAAGTGCCAAAAGTGGTAGTCATTTATTAGAGTAGATAGATAGATAGATACTATAAAAATAAGAAAAACAAAATAAATAATATAAAATACAAAACCGGAATTTGCTAACAAAAGAAGGGGTTAAGCGAGTAGTTCATTCTTGTTGGACAAGAACTCGGGAGTCGGGTATGTGCCCAACATATTTAAGATGTGAAAATAATATCAGAAGGTTTAAAAATTAGATTTTAATTAATTTTCTTAAGAAATGTAAGACTTTAAACATAACCAAACTTTAACGAACCAAATGCGAGAATGATTTATTACCACCTTTGTTAATTGGTTTGACAAAATGACAATGATCATGACTATGTATAGAAAAAAATAAGTAAAAGTTACCCAAGGTTTGACTATGAATAAGAAAGTTGCAAAGACACCAAAATTGGAGAGGTTAGAAAAAATGTTAGAGTGAAATGAGTTGTGACAAGGAATGAGAAGAGGTAGAGACCTCTTTGTATAACCAAAAAATCATTAACTTCTAGGTAGAATTAATTAATTAAAAATAGCTAGTCAAATGAAAAATCCCATGAGCAAAAATCATGAATTTGGTCAAAATAAATAAATGTAGTTAAATGCACTCAAAATATAAAATTAATCATAACTAATTAAAGAATAATGGTTGAAATGTAGTCAATGTATTTATGATCATCATTACAAGTTCAAACAAAGCATAAACAAATTGAATTGGCCTTGACTCAAATCCAATGTTTACGATAAAAACATTAATAAATAAAATTAAGGTTGAGACATGAAATAACATAAATAAATGCATAAAACTCTTTGCTTTATAAATCTACCAATACTTGCAATTTAAAACGGGTCGAGTTTTTGGGTTTGAGAATTAACGAATGTTACACAAGGTTCATATAAAGGTGCAGGGAAATTAAAAATACGACTTAGGCTTCATCCAAAAGAAGGATCCATCCACCCAAGCCACCAGGATTCTAAATTGCAGGAAAAGAAATTGTCTTAAAACCCATCAAAGGGCGTACAAACCAAATTGTTTTTAAAGCCACACAGGGCCAGAATATTCAAACATCAAACCAAAGGGTTCAGGCCTTTACATCACCGCCTTCATTATCCTTCCCAACAATTACACCCGCTGCATCGTTCACCAGCTCTGCATCTTCACCATCCTTGACCCCAGAATCATCTTCAACCTCGATATTCTTCACACCCAAAGATCTTTCCCCTTTAAGGGTTGCCAAGGTCCTCTCCCATGCTTTAGTATCCCAGAAGGAGATTTCTAGACCCTTAGCTGCTGCTTCCTCAATCATCTTCATCCTATCCTGAGAAATGATAATAGCGTTCTACATCTTTAACACCTGCCACATATTCCTCCAATTCCTGGACATTCTGAGTCTCCATATCCTTCATCTTCTAAGCATTAAAGGACCTCAACCGACCACACTCTTTAATCATGGAATCAATCTCCTGAATTATGTAACGCCCGTTAATTCCGGTTTCAAGAATTAAAGCTTGTAGAGTATGTATAATTCTCGGAATTTATTCGGCGTTTCTCGGAAGCCTTTACGTCATCTCGGTACGTTAAGCCATTTAACTTTTCTTCCATAATGCCTTATGTTTCAATTTGGAGAGACTTGTATGTAACTTGTTATTTTATATCATAAAACAATTATCCTAACCCTAACTTCATTCCTAGCAGCCGATCGCAGCTAAGACCCCCCCCCCCTGCTCGATTTTCTTCTGCCCAGCCAAGTTTCAGCCATGAAAACTTCAATTCAAGGTCGGTTTTATGATTCCCCGTGTGTTTTACACCTTAATTGACCATATTAAAGCGCTTATTGGTCGTTAAGGTCGAGTTTTGATGATAAAAGTTTGCTGACAGATTCGTATACGTTTATTGTAGGGTCTATAACGCGATGATAATCCATTGTTTTTGATCGATTCTTGATTCCATGATGTTCTAGTTTGAGTCTAGTTTCCAGAAAGGTATAATACGTAATTTTTGGACGAAATTTGAATGGTTTTTATGAATTTATAAAATCGAGTGTCAAAGCAGATGCGGGATGACGGATTCTGGTCTGTCTTCCCAACGTCATAACCTTTTTTCTATAGGTCCAAATTGGTTGTTTCCACTTCTGAAAGTTATTATTTTGAGTTTGGAACCAAACCTAATTGGAATCGTTTAATTTGGTTTGGTAATAAATTTTATAAAAATAAAACCATTTTGTTGCGTACTGAAATAGCTGCACGTACCTTCCTGTGTTGGAGGAATTTTTATAATTTTTGTGTAAAATAGAAAAATATAATAAAAATATTTTTATAAACCTAAGACATTTATTAAAGTCTGGTAAAAATTTAATAATTTATTTCAAAGGTTATCCTATGTAATTAAATGCATCTCCGCATGCTAAAATCTACACGTTTTACTCGTTATTGATCGATAAGTTCGTTTTAGGCTTAACCGGTGGATGTTCAATTGTATTCTTGTCGGGGCTGTTTGAAGTGAGTTTTTGCACCAAAATATTCCTAGGTATGTCCCGTATATCATACTTAAAGATCATGTTCATAGGTGTTCGTTAAGTTGATCAACTAGTTGTAGTTTGATTGTTATGTTCGGTTGTCTAGAATTGTAGTTTGGCGCGTTTAACGCGAGGGTTGAAGTGATCAACGACCAATTCAGTTTGGGGACACTTGGTTTGATGTATGGGCTGTTCAAAATTCATTTTTATAAGTTATGGGGCTGAATTGGTTGTCGGTTACTCCAACGGGTCGGTACAACGCGCAATTGTGTTTATTGAATAATTGGTGCGTTGTACTTGCGGGTTACCGACCCATTTGACTCATATGGCGTCGTGTGGACTTGTTGGCTGTGATTTTATCATAATGGGTCCACACGGGGCCGAGTTGGATGTTAACGGCTTAAACGACTCCTAAACACGCGTGTTAGTGTCACCTAGTGCTCCCAGGGGCAAATTGGGAATTCTTTATTCCCGGGAGTACCTAAGGGTCGTTTTGGTGAATGTGAGACCTCGGGGGCTGTTGTGATTAAGTTTGATGAAGTCGAGGGTTTAGGTAACTCGAACCATGTTAGAACGTCTCGTAGGATAAACGAGTCATCTTGATGTCATTAGTATTGATTGAATGTAAACCGACATGTGTTTGAGTTTTGGGATTTCTTAGGGATTCTCTAGCTCGTGGTGAATCCGCGTCTTGTGTCAGATGAGTTCTTGATGCCCTGTTTAACTCTTTTTAAGTTTTGGGCTAGCATGCACACCTAAGCAATTTTGCTTGATGAAATGTTTTTAAACGATTTTACATAGGCTTGCTAGTATTGGTAGGCCTTGGAATGTTAAAGAATGTGTGTATATATATATATATATATATTAGAATGGCCAATATTTGGCGAATGTTGTAGTCGTCTCGACTGCTGAATGTTGCGTATGCCTACTTTGTGTTTGCATGCGCTGAATGTTACGTGTTTGGGTTGTACGTTTTCTCGGCCCTGAATGTTATATATATATATATAGGAATGTACGTATAGAGATGTTTATACGTAAGGATGATTATTTATTGAATGTGATGACCTAAGTGATGTAATTCCATTTACAGTTTTAAAACCGTTGGAATGATTATTAAGACTTTTGTTACTTATTTAAAACTTGAACTCACTCAGCTTAAGCTGACTTTGTGTGCATGTTAGTGTGAGTTTCAGGTTAAGAAGAGGATGTCTTATCGCTTGGACGTGCACGAAGCTACTTGGACGGTGAAGGCATACGGGATTTGAAGATTTTATTATCAAACATTTATTTTTTAAATTTTTTTTTATTAAAGATAATTATGTTGGTTTTGGGCAAAATTCCCGGGTTTTGGGAACTTATTTTGTTATTTACGTTTTCCGCCGAATTATACTCTGTGATGCTTATTTTAATGAAAAGAATTGTTTTTAAGTTTAATTATTTTTACGAGTGTTTTGAATGATTACCAACTGTGGGGTTCTCGGAGTTCGGGGCGTTACAAATTAGATGATCAATCTTCTCCCTTCTTGCTTGGGCAAGCTTCTCACCATTTAGCACATCCCTTTCCATCCTCCTAGCATGCTTCTCCATCCCTTGGTAGCGTGAGCGAAGATGACCAAATCCCTACAAAAATTATTTCAGCGAAGCATGAAAGTAATAAGGCCACGGAATGAAAGATAAAAAAAGATTGAAGTATAAAAGACTTACCATATGAAGGGCAGCTTCCAGCTTATCAAGAGACTCCTCGTGGTTCAGATCCTCATAAGAATCCTGAACCTTTCTATTTTTGCTTGAGGCTGGCTTGGGAGGAATCGGCGGAGTGCTACAAGTCACGGGTTTATGGGTCGCCGGAGCAGTTTTCTCTTCAGAAATGATCACTCCCCCTGAAGAGAGATACTGTCGATATCATCAAAATCGAGGCTCGGTTTCTTGGATCCTGTCAAGGATCACATCAGGTCAGACTCTTATTTTAATACATTTATACATGCTAATTAAACTATGAAGGATCATCACCTTGAGATATGGCGGAATGGGAAAGCTGAGATTGAGAACTCATTTCTACACTTAGGGCTTTTGGTATAAAACTCCTTTCAGCAGGATCCAGATCAAAAATGAGTTTCACCCTATCATCAGTATACTCATGGAGATTAGCAAGTTCGGAAAAGTTTATACCTGCACAAAGTAATTAAGATTAATAAGGAATGAAAAACAATGATCACAAAACCTAAGAATCCTACCCTTAGTAACCCAAAGAATTAGAAGATCCTCTCCATTAATTATTGAATCTCTACGCATAAAGAAGAATTTACCCTTCCAGTTTGCATTATTTTGAGTGCTTTTCAAGATGAGGTCGGGTTTAGTTTTAAAAAGATAACGATGAGAACCCGAATCAAACCAAGTCAAGGTTAAGATCAAGATCCCGAATCAAATCTTCAAGAACAAAAAGGATCCTCCAGGCCATCGGCATGAATTGAGCAAAACTCAAACCAGTAACCTTAAAAATTTCAATGGTTAAGCTACGAAATGGATAGGTGAAACCAATCTTAAAAGGATGATATGGGAAACAAACCTACTTTTTCGATTGTTAGAGCATAATGTCTATTGCTAGGATCTTAGATATATTAGATATAATTGTATATGGCTTAAAATGTCAAATGTATGTTTTGTATATTGAGTTTAACGCATAAGTCATTGGAACGCATATGTTATGCGGCGCATAACATATGCACCGTATATCATATATGTCTCATATTGTCTTTCATGTTGTTTCTTATAAATAGGGGACTTATGCGTTATTCAGTAGACTTTTGGTCAGTGTAAGAGTGAGAGAGTAGAGAGAGAAAGTAGCCAAAGTTTCATATCCTGTAATCTTTCAAGTTATCAATGAATATATGCTTAATGTTTACTTGTTTTTGTTCATTCTCAATGGATTCCGCACTAGAGATATAGGCTGTAACATCTAGAGATCCTGAGTGTAATCTACATCAGCATTCCAAGTCTTTTCAAGTGGTATCAGAGTGTTATGGCTCGTTACTAGCTTGAACACTTCAAGTTTTCAAGGATTTTCTCTCTAAATTCAAATTCAACCGTTAAAAGTTCTCCAAACTTACACACTTTGTTTCTTACCTATCCATGACAAATCCTACCAAAATTCATCCAATTCCTACATCATTTGAACCATCAAATTGTCAAAATACCAAGATGATGATTTTTCACGCATATGTCACCTTCACGCATATGTTGGTCAAGTATAACATATCCGGCGTATAACATATACGTCGCATATGTTATAAGTTGACAAACATATACGTTGGTATACATATACGTTGTCCACTCATCAAACTTATCCGTTGACCAAAACTTATTACCACATATATGTTGACCTTCATACATATACGTTGGCCATTCATTTACACATATCCGTTGACCAGTTATACATATCCGTTAAACATATCCGTTGTCCAGAAACATCTTTGACAAAATGGAAAACTACAGTGCGTTTGTGTCACAACCGTCTGCATTGCTTCAAAACATCAATCTGGAAAATGAAATGGGAACATCCAACAAGCCTCCCAAGCTTCTTAGAATGGAAGATTATCCGTTGAGGGTTGACAAGTTTGAGACGTATGTTCAAGATTTGAACTACGAGACATGGACGGTAGTTAAGGAGGAGTATATTATCCCGAAGAATGAAAATGGCAACAACTATAGGTTGTCACAAATTGCTGAGGGTGACAGAAGTCAGTTTTTAAGAGAGAAGAAGATGATGAATTTGTTTCAACAAGCAATTAAAGCAGAAATCTTCCAATTGTTACAACACAATGGGTCTTGCTATTCAATTTGGCAAGCTCTATTGAACAAAGATAGAGGAAACCACGACATGAGGAAAAGCAAGATGGCATTTTTTAAGAAGGAATTTGATATCTTTACTCTAGTCAAAGGTGAAACGTTTGCACAGTTGGTGGAAAGATATTATCACTTGGTAAATGAGATGAAAAGATTGGGTATTGACAAGCCTGATTATGAATACATTGATAAACTGGCAGATGCAATTCCTGAAGAGTGGGGTACATTCATAATGATCCAACAGTCAAATCCGGTTGCATCTGCTCAACTAAATCTTGCTAGATTTATTGAGAAGCTTGAAGCACACGAGTTGGAGCTGAGGAAAAAGCAGAAAATGAAATCAACAGCTGTTTCACAGGATGTTAGACTATATTTCAAAGGGTCACAATCTGCTACTTTAATTCCTAAGATTCCCACAGCTTTTTGTGCTGAACAAACTGGCCAAGCTTATATAACCAGTGTTCCTACTACTCCACATTTCAGTAGTAGTTACTCAGGGACAATTCCAGTTTCTCAAGCCTCAATCACACAAGATTCTATGTAATGCAGTGCAACATTGCTGTAAATCTAAAGAACACGGGAAACATGACCACTGACATTGTAAAAGAACATCTGGCATATCTTGGTTCAGTTTTGGAATCATACGAGTGTCTGGTTGTTGGTCGTATTGAAAATTATAATATGACAAAAGAGGACTACGACCAGATTGATCCAGAGGAAATAGAAATGATTGACATAAGGTGGTGCATGGCAAGTGTGATAAGGAGAGCACAAAGATAAGTCACTGGTAAAAATGTGCTAGATGGCACAACATCAAAGTTGGGTTTCGATAAATCTAAAGTGAGATGTTTTCATTGCAAAGAAAAAGGACACTTCAAGAGGGAATGCACAAGCAAGAATTTGGAGGTTAATGCTTCAAATACTTTTGGGAGGGATTACTACAAGCAAGAAATATATCACCGTCCCGAGGGAGAATCATCAAAAGGCAAGAAACCGACTGAAGCTTCAACCTCACAACAAAAGGTAGCTACAGCTCAAGTAGATGAGAGTTTCAATTGGAATTCGGTGTTCCAAGCAAATGTGGCTGAGATGGTTGTTGAGGGAAAGATAGAGTTTATGGTTGAAACAGTGGTTGAGAATAAGATTGAGAATGTGGTTAAAAAGACTGAAGATAAAGTGGATGAGTTGGTTGAAAATGAAGTGGTTAAGGATCAGGGTTTGGAAAATGAGCTCAAGGATAATGAAAGTGACAAGGTTGGAGAAGAAGTTGATCAAAGTACTTCAGATGATGAACTTCTACGAACATATGACAAACTTCACGAGGTTCCTTCTGACTATCTGATTTCATTATTTCCACCTAATATCATAGAAAGTTTTGCAGGTTGGTTTAATGGAGAAAAAGTACCTCATGAAAAGATTGACTTTGGAGAAGAAGAAGAGGTGATTGCTGAAGTCAAAGATTCAAGTGTTGAGAAGGAATTTGTTGAGGAACAAGATGAGTTCGTTGAAGGTTTGGTTGAAGATATTATTGATGAAGATTCTGAAAATTCAAGTGAAGAAGGTTCTCCAACAGATCAGGCATTCATGGCACATCAGGTAACTTTAAACTCGAATATCTGTGAAAAATGTGAATTGTCATGTGATGAATGTGATTTTAAAACTCTTGAAATTCAGGAGTTGAAAAGACATTATGACCAAGCTTTGCTAGATCTTAAAAGGGTTAATGAGGCTTACATGAAATTTCAAAAATGTGAAAAGAATTTGTGGGCAAGTATTCAACAAAATCAAAAGACAATTTCTATGCTAAAACATACTGTGGAAGATAAACAAATTGCCATTAACAGACACATTGATGAAAATGCATCTCTCAAACTTGAGCTGCAAACACTCAAGATTGAGACAGAAAGGGTAAACTTGAAATTAGTGAGTTATGCTGCTTCATCGTATGTTCTTGATCACATTATGCCAAAATCCAAGACTGATGTGAAAGAGAACATAGCATCAAGTGTTGGTTATAATGTTGTGCCTCCACCAATGTGGAATGCTTATATTCCAACCAAACCTAAGGGTTTGAAAAAAGGCACTGAATGTGGAAATTGAGACTCCATTGCATGATACCATTGTGTGTGATAATGATAATTGTGTTGAATCTGAAAAATATGAAAATGAGAGTTCTGGTTGTGACATTACAACTGGAATCAAGGTTGCAGAATCAGTTTTAACTAAAGAAAGTGTTGAAATTAACAGTTTTGACAAGGTTAATAATCTGAGTTCTAAAAGTGAAAATCAGGTTGACACGAAGAGATTTGCTAAGACAAGCTTTTATCACAAGCAATCTCATCGTGTTAAACCAAATCCTATTGTCTTTGTGCATGGAAAGACCTCAGAATCTAAAAAAGAAGTTACTTTCAGAAACCAAACAAACAAAGAGTTTTATAAACAAAAGGCCGAGCGTGAATAATCTGAAATAACCACTCAAGTTAACAAATTTGTTGACCGAAGACGTTGCTTCAATTGTAATGAAATTGGGCATGTGTTTTATGCATGTCCCAATCGTTTTAAAAATGATCATGCTCCATGTCAAAAGCCATTCACCAAGAAACCTGGCTTAGGTTATGAAATTGAGAAGAAACCAGTAAGTGTTCCTGAAAATGTAAAAATCTTAAAACGTGATGATGTTAAAATTGATGTTGAGGAGTTTGTTAAAAGTGATGTTTCAAAATAAAAAGTTTCAAAGATTATTCACACATCTTTTTACAACAAAAGGCAAGCTGTAGGTCAAAACTGGGTGGTAAAATCTGTTGTAAAACCACCAGAGGTTGTTGAGAAAGTAATAATTGAATTTGAGACACAAGTAACTAGTGAGGACTTATTATCTTGTGAATCAGAATTTTATGATGAAAGGTTATTGTTTGAAAACTTCAAACAACCCAAGACCAAGAAGGCTTGGGTTTCCTTGTTTCACTAAAATGGTTAACTGTATGTGCAGGGGCTTCCAAGATCTCATGATTCTCGTTGGATAATGGATAGTGAAGACTCTAGACACATGACGGGTACTCTTCATCTTCTTAAAGATGTCAAATCTATTCATGGAGGGTATGTCGGTTTGCGGGAAACCAAGGAGTTCAAATTGTTGGGGAAGGAATGTTGACGAATGGGAAAGTGACTTTAGAGAACATCAACTACATTTCAGAATTGGAAAATAATTTGCTAAGCATATCACAAATCTGTGATAAAAATTATTCTACATATTTTACTGACCGAGAATGTTTAATTTTGAAACCGGGTTTCAAAATTCCTGAAGAGTGGATTCTTATGCGTGCTCCTCGAGAGAGTGATCTTTATGTCATGAACATGAGCACTGCATCAACATCTTCGGGATCTGCTCAATGTTTTATTTCAAGAGCATCTGAACGAGAGTCAGTATTATGGCATCGAAGAATGGGTCATATCAGTGTGAGGAAGAAGAATCATCTAATTCATAAGAACTTGGTGGAAGGAGTGAAAGTGAGAAATTTTCAATTGATTGAAGAATATTTGGACTGTAAGAAGAGAAAACAAACCAAGAAACCACATCCGAGGAAAATTATCAACTCCATTAACTTACCTTTCTAACATCTATATATGGATCTATTCAGTCATGTGAATGTCAAAAGTATCACAGGAGAACTTTATTGTCTTGTGGTTACCGATGATTATTCGAGATTTTTGTGGGTAATGTTCTTGGAATCAAAGGATGAGACATTTGATTCTCTTATGATCTTATTCAAGAAGCTGGAAAATTTGTATAATCTACCAATCCGTCGAATAAGAAGTGATAATGAGACGGAATTCAAGAACAACTAAATGCTTGAGTATTGTAATGACCGGGGGATTCTTCATGAATTCAGTGCACCATACACTCCACAACAAAATGGTGTTGCTGAACGAAAGAATCGGACTTTGATTAAAACAGCTCGAACTATGCTCTCTGATTCAAAATTACCAGTCAATTTTTGGTCGGAAGCAGTAGCGGCAGCTTGTTACACATTGAACCGGGTTCTTACAGTCAAGAAATTTGGCAAGACGTGTTTCGAGCTACTTAATTGTAGAAAACCAAATCTGAAGTGGCTTGAACCGTTTGAATCAACGTGTACTGCAAGTGGCAAATTTGGGCCAAAATCTGTTGAAGGATTCTTTGTGGGGTATGCGAGTCCACTAAGACATGTATACATTCCTAGCCTCCACAAGATAGTTCAAGTCCAAAATGTTGATTTTCAAAGAAATACTCCTATATTTCAATGACCAAGGGATTCTAGGCTGTTTGATTACGAAAGTTTTTGGGAAAGTTTCAAACTTCCTGAAGAGATTCTTTCTTATGAGACTTTGACGATGTTATATAATCAACAATTGTCAAAAGAATATGTACCAACACCTGAAGTTCCTGTGTCAGTTCCTCAAGATATACCAGATCATGTTCATTCTGAAGACATGCCAGAGACTACTCCTGTTTTTTTTTACAACAGTGAATCAGATGAGATTATCGACGCT
The DNA here is from genome assembly GCF_021521415.1 of Bidens hawaiensis. Taxonomy (NCBI): domain Eukaryota; kingdom Viridiplantae; phylum Streptophyta; class Magnoliopsida; order Asterales; family Asteraceae; genus Bidens; species Bidens hawaiensis. Next base: position 39,235 of record NW_027505371.1, read on the forward strand.
ATTTCTCCAACCATCATTGCTGCTGAAGAGAGTGAGAGAAATCTCCAATTTGAAGTGTCAGTACCTACCGATATGGTGCCAAGAACTTTATCATACCATCTTGAGGATAACATCATAGGAGATTTGAATGCTGGAGTTCAAACGAGACATCAAATAGATCAAAATCTCCAGTTTTTCTACTCAAATGTATCTCCTTTACAAAATTAATTCTCATTCAAGTGTTTTATTTCGCAGATTGAACCTAAAACGTACAAGGAAGCCCTAACCAAGGAGAGCTGGGTAAATGCGATGCAAGAGGAACTTCTGCAATTTGAAAAGCTCGGGGTATGGAAGTTGGTTGATATGGCTGAGGATAAAAAGCAGATTAATACCAAATGGGTATTCAAGAGTAAACGAGATAGGAATGGAATCATTGTTAGGAACAACGCAAGACTTGTTGTTTTGGGTTTTAACCAGAGGAAGGTATCGATTACAATGAGTCTTATGCACCGGTTGCAAGGCTAGAGGCTATTCGGATCTTTCTAGCATTTGCTTCTTTGAAAGGTTTCAAAGTTTATCAGTTGAATGTGAAGTCAGCATTTCTTAATGGGAAGATCAGTGAAGAAGTCTACGTGGGACAGCCACCGGGATTTGTCGATCCGATTCACAAAGACAAAGTGTACTTACTTGATAAAGCCCTTTACGGTCTCTATCAAGCCCCGAGAGCCTAGTATGAGACATTGTCCCAACATCTTTTGGACAACGGGTTTATCAGAGGAACCGTCGACTGTACACTCTTCACCAAATTTGTAGATGGGCATCTACTGATCATGCAGATACATGTCGATGATATCATTTTTTGGTCGACAAACGATGTTCTGTGCAAGCAGTTTGAAGAAGTAATGAAGAAGAAGTTTGAGATAAGTGCAATGGGGGAAATGAAATTCTTTCTTGGACTTCAAGTAGAACAGATGTCAGATGGTATCTTCATCCATCAGACAAAGTATGTCAATGAAGTATTGACAAAGTTCAACATGGCTGATGCATCGGCAATCAGTACTCCTCTACCATTGAATCATGGTATCAGTCCTGATCCCAATGGGGAGAAGGTTGACCAAACATTATACCGATCCATGATAGGCTCATTGATGTATCTCACTGCTTCTCGGACAGACATTATGTATGCTACCTGTTTGTGCGCCCGATATCAATCGAATCCAAAGGTTTCACATCTCATGATCGTCAAAAGAATTCTAGGCTATCTCAAGGGATGTCTGGGGGTCGGTCTATGGTATCCAAAAGACGATGAGTTTGTGTTAGGGGCTTATTCTGATTCAGACTATGGAAGCTGTAAGCTGAATGCCAAATCTACAACGGCAGGGTGTCAGTTCTTCGGCAAGCGACTTGTCACCTGGCAATGCAAGAAACAAACCACGGTTTCATTGTCTACATGTGAAGCTGAGTATGTAGCTGCCTCCAGTTGTTGTTCTCAGGTTCTTTGGATACAACAACAGATGCGGGACTATGGTTTGAATTTTCTTACTACCCCTATCTTCGTAGACAATAATGCAGCAATTTCCATAACTAAGAATCCGGTAAACCACTCTAAAACTAAGCATATTGAGATATCGTATCACTTTATTCGTGATTGCTACGAGCAGAAGTTGATTACCGTAGACAAAATTTACACCGATGAACAAAAGGCTGATCTTTTCACCAAAGCTTTATTCAATACTTATTAAAACTCAATAGTTTAAATGTTTTTTGTCGGTGTTGATAAGAGGGTTAACGAGATTACGGGTGTGTTGGATACCTTGTGATCCCAAACATCAGAGTCGTATTTTCGTTTATAAATAATTTTTCGTAGAGTTTTTTATTTTAGGGGGAGAAAAAATCAAGAAAAACCAAAAACATTAAAATTTCAAGAAAAACCAAAAACATTATAAAATTCAAAAATATCAAAAACATTTAAAAATGTTGCTCCTCAGAAAATGAGTTTTTAAAGAAAAAATGGAAGATGATAGTACATTGATCATCTGGTCCCAAATCCAGTAACAAGTAGGTATAAAAGGTTGTGTGCTTAATTGTATTGGTGCATTGGTAGGCCTTTAAAACAAACTAGTAGGGAAAAATAAGTGATATAAACTTAAATTGCCAAATTGATGGGGTGTTAGTTTCTTACAAAGTCTTGATAATGATGGCAGAAATGTAATAGCTGGTCATACTCAAGCCTTTTAATCAGAATGATTGTTTAAAATTGTTTAAAACATAGCTATCAGTAAGTGGTTGACGCTTCAATGATGTATGGTTTTATGACCTTAAATCCTGTATTGATGGGATGCTTTAAGGTTCCTAGATCCGTCGGGTCTTTATGCGGTTTATCATCTGGGTATTCATTTCGATGAATATTTAAACAAGCTTTTAAAAGCAAACCCGTAGATTAAGTTGTTGTATAAGTCATTAAACTTGATCGCACATGTACTTATGTACTAAACTCATTACTGACTTGATCAAAATCCGCTGTTAGACACACGTTGTCCCCTTGCTCGCGTCTTATTACCATTAAGAAACGGACCACAAGGTACACAACGTTTGCAAGCCGACAGATGAAATCGTGCATACTCATCCATGGGAAAGGACCTTAGGGTATTGCTTGATAACGGGGGTATGTCTTGTAGTGGGGATTATTTGTTGATTAGCTTAAAATAAAAGTCTTTTTATCGTCTGATTCTAAGGTTTAAGTCAAGTTGGGGTGACTATGAAAAATCAAATTAGGCTTGAATCAAGATTAGAACTGATAAATCCGGATATCTTGTGCTTAATTGAACCAATTAAATGTATCACAGAAATTCCTGAATCATCTGTTTAGAAGGTTTAGGTTGACAACAATACCAATGACTGACTTAACACCAGTCATAATAAATGCTGAAAATAATACTGTGATGGAAGGGCAATTTGGTCAATATAATTCCCTGCTCAAACTCACAAAAACATGTGAATCTTGTACTGAGATCTAGTTTCTATTGATTTGTTAATTTTCATTTGATATTTGAAAAACAAAAAAGATTTTCTTTCTGATTTAGTTTTCGACTCTTGATGGGAGGGTGAACTATTTCTCTGGGGTTTTCATTGGACAACAAAATTTTTGCCAAGTTTTTATCAAATCAAAAAGATCAAAATGTTTATCTATTTTACTCAAGGTCATTAATTTGGACTTGGTAAAATAGTGATTTTTCAACTGAGCTTGTTTAAGTGATTCTTATAATGTACAAGGATATTAATTTGTACTTGGAACATTACATTGGTGTGAATCGGACATGAAAACAGTGCTGTCAAGAGCATACTTATGCAACGTATAAGTATTAAGACTTATACGCCGCATATATTCAAGGGTATATATATGAGAGTTATACGCTGGATATGTATACACTTATACGTCTGGCTATTCAAATTCTCTCTACTTTGATTCCGTTTTTCACAAGTCCTGCCAATCCTTTGATTGTGGTTATTTGCGTTGGTGATTTACACATCAATTCAGATCATAAAGGTAAGATTTTGAATCAGATCAGGTTATGAACAGTACTAGGGTTCACGTATAAGTAAAAATTGACAAGAAGAATCAAGTTTTTGATGCAAATTGTAATCATTTAGTTGTAGATTGGTATCACGAGTGTTGTTAAAGCACGTAATTGAATTATCAAGGAATTTATTGGATAGATCTGAAGAGCAAAAACTTATCCGTTCATACATAATGACTTTTGACCAGTTAAACATGCTAAAATCACAAAATTGATCACAAATGTATAATAATCGGACATAAACGATGCTTGTAGGATTGATGTTGAGTCCTAATTGTTTGCAGATTTGCAGTTTTGTTTTGGGTCAAAACATGACATATACGCCGTATATGTTCATACATATACGGAGTATATGTTATGCGTTGACTAAGGTCAAAACATTCAAACATATCTGTTGGAATATACATATACGCTAATAAGACTTATACATATATACAGACTTATCCGTTGGACTAGACATATACGCTGGTTCATACATATGCGTTTAAATACATATACGTTACAATATTTTTGTTAAAACTGAGGTATCCGTTATATTGAACATATACATGGACAAGGACTTATACACTGATTTCATTGATGATAACATGTGTATTTGTTTGTGCTTGCAGATGGGTAAGAAAGGAAAGATTACTGGTCCAAAGCACAACATATGTGCTTACTTGAATGAAGAAGATCCCAAAGCTGCAAAGTTTAAAGTAATCATGCTGTTCTTGAAGAGATCCAGAATCTACAAGGCCATTACACATTCAGCAGATCCTTATGAGAGCATTGTGACTGAGTTTTGGAGTACTGCCAAGGTTTTTGGAACAGATATTCAGGCCACTGTTCAAGGGAAGAAGATTGTAGTGAACGAGGCTTTGATTAGAAAGGTTTTGGAATTCAGGGACTAATCGACAGATCCTGTTGATCTAGATGAGATGATGGTGAAAGGCTGTATGCTCAGAATGGGTTATAGAGATTCACTGAACAAGTTAGCATTCAAGAGGACCACGTTGTCTCGACCGTACAAGTATTTAGTACACGTGGTGGTTCATTGCTTGGGACATCGGAAGGGTGGATATGATGATATTCTTGATTACCAGATGAGTACCATGGCTGCTCTGTGCCTGAATCTAAAGTACAACTTCTCCCAGATGATTCTAGACAACATGAAGATGAACTTTGGTGATGATCAGTGGCTACAATATCCGAGGTTTGTTCAGATGTTTGTTGAGGAGGTATTTCCTAATGTCAAGAAGGAGGGGCCTAAGATCTTTCTAGATCATGTTACTGGGAATAATCTGGCCAAACTTGCTTCGTACAAGAATGATATCCCTAAATTCAGAGGTTTATTTGGACATTTGAAGAACCTTGATTATGTGGCTCCTACTGATAATAAATGGAGACATGATAATAGTGATTCAGATCGGGAAGAGGAGATCAGACTGATGTTGGAATTTAAACCTGTTGGTAAACGATTCATAAAGATTGATTCTGATTCAGAGGGTGAATCTTTGGCACCCAAGAAAAAGAAGCAAAAAGTTATGAAGAAAGAAGTTATAACACCAGTCACACAAGAAGAGGTGTATTCAGCGACATCTGAGAAGGATCCTGAGAAAACGGAGTCTGATTCTGAAGGTCGGAGGATGAGGTTAGCTAATCCAAGGGCTAAATTTGAGAAAAAGGCTGGGAGTTCCAGAAAACGAAAGTCTACAGATGATCAAGACGAGACTTACATACCTAAAGATATTGTTGAGAAGCCAGTTAAGCCGAAGAAAGTTCGTATCAAGAAGAAGTCGAAGAGGGTTACATCTCCTAAGTTGAAATTTATAGATGAACCTGATGTTGAAGAACCGGAGGTTATAGTGACTCCTATCAATCCAGCATTTGTGGCTGAGGAACCAGTTGTCGACTTGGGCAGAGATAACAATGTATTGAAGACACCGGTGGTGGAACCATCTCCACAAGCTCAAGAACCACCTAAAGCTCCTGAAAAAGTTCCTGATTTTAGTTTACCTTCTCTTGATGCTAGTTGTTTTGGAGATTTTCCTACCTTCAGAGACCATGATTCATTGAAGACTACCATTACTGAACAAGGAATAAGAATTGATAGTCTGGTGATTGAAAACGAAAGACTGAGGAAAGAAAATGCAGAACAAAGACAGATTATTAAAGATGGTGAGATATGGAGAAAGCAACAGGCTGATTTGTTGAATCTTCATATGAGATACTTTACCATATTGGAAGACAAATTGGGAATCAATCTTGCTAAAAAACTTGAAAGGTTAGAAGATAAAGTGTTCACTAGAGTATATGGTGTTGAAGCACTGACTGAAGAAAGTAATTTCAAAGTACAATATGACCAAGATCGGGTTGAGGAAAAAGGTAAAGGGAAAGTTGATGAACCAACTGTTCATATGGACATTCCAGAAGTTGGTGGGTCATCATCAGGATTTGTGCATGAACCAAAGCAAGTATGATAGAACAGATCGTGGTTGAACCAGTTATTGAACAGAGAGCTGAACCGGTTATTGAACATGTTATACCAGTTGTTGCAGAGCCTGTTATACCTAATGAGACAGAGGATGAGGATGATAAAAAATATGAGGATTTATTAGATTATGGAGATTATCCATCTCATGATGATCATGATGATGATGATCAAGATGATTCAAGTGCTGGTGGTGGTTGGGTGTGCTGATTGGTTCTAGTAGAGGTGCGGAAGTTGAACATATTGTTGAATCAGCAGTTGAAAGTGAACCTGCTCAGGAATCTACTCAAGCAGGTGGTAATGTTGATGAGATTGAGATACTTGGTGTTGATCCGATAGCTTACAAGCCTCCTGTATGATTTACATCTACTGGAGAGGAATTAGAAGAAGGTGAGATCGAGGTGACACGAACTGATCTAGCTAGAATGCTAAACATAACTAAAGAAGAGTTTGCTTTTGATATTGAAAAAGATCTTGGTTCAGTTGATGATAATGTTCTGGTGAATGAACATATTTCAGAGGAAGAATTGGAGAAAGAACCAGTGACCTATGTAAATGCAGTTGATCATGTATTTCCAGAGTTTGATGAAGAGTTTGAAGAAGAAATCGAGATGATAAGTCAAGAATTTGATGATCAAGGGAATCATGTACCTTCTGATAAAGATAAGTCTACTGAAGAAGCTGAGGTAAATAGTTGAGAGCAGGAAGATTGGTTTGAAAGGAGGAAGATTGAATCGAAACGTATATACTTGAATCCGATCAAGTATTACAAAAGGGAAGAAAAGCTAAACTTGGAAAGGTTGTGAGTATTGCATATCTGCCAAAGATCAGGAAAATTGCTATTCGAAGAACATTTGGAGTGCAATATTTTGAGAGTCTATGTGAATTAAAATCTCTACCGTGGATGGACGTAGTGGACATTGTTGAAAAGGAGTTATTGAATTGTTCGAAATGTGGGCCGGTAAAGGAGATTTGGGAGTTTATTAAACGTCAAGCAAAATGCAGATTCAGAAGCTGGACTCCTCAAGTTCCATATCTTCATGTATCAAAAGTCAAAAAAGATCTTGAAACGGATGACTTTGTGAAGACTTGGAGGTATAAACAGCCTGAAACTCTGAAGATGATTTCGATGTATCCTATGGAGCAAGACTTTCATGTATATTTTCATTGGTGGTATTATGATGAGAATAGAGGTGAAGCTCATATTGTACTGAACCAAGATGGTGTGTAGGATGTGATAGATGTGATGGATCCCATGTGGTTGGTAAATTGCTCAGAGAAGGACATAGAGACGCTGCATAAGTGCAAGATTCAAGTATCACGTGATAAACATCATGCGTCTGCTATGCAATACCAGAAAGTGATCAAGATCTGTTATAAGTATAAAATTCATTCTGGTGAAGTATGGAGGAGTAAATGGTTTGATATGGGTGAAGAGGAAGCACAGAAGGAGAAGGAAAGAGAGGAGGATATTAAATAGAAGATTCGGATTGCATCGTTGAAGAAATTCCAATACAAGGGTGTTGGAATATCGATACCCACAAATCAGAAGCCCTTAGATAAACGTTTATGGGAAGATATGAGGAGGGAGTATCGGGAAAGAGTTTTTGAGATGAAAGACTGAAGATAAAAGATCGAAGACCTAGCAACATCCAAGGGGGAGTTTGTTAGATCATAATGTCTATTGCTAGGGTCTTAGATATATTAGATTTGATTCTATAGGGCTTAAAATGTCAAATGTATGTTTTGTATATTGAGTTTAACGCATAAGTCATATGGAACGCATATTTTATGCGGCGCATAACGTATGCTTCGTATATCATATACGTCCCATATTGTCTTGCATGTTGTTTCCTATAAATAGGGGACTTATGCGTTATTCAGTAGAATTTTGGTCAGTGTTAGAGTGAGAGAGTAGAGAGAGAAAGTAGCCAAAGTGTCATATCCTGTAATCTTTCAAGTTATCAATGAATATATGCTTAATGTTTACTTGTTTGTGTTCATTCTCAATCGATTCCGCACATTGAGATATAGGCTGTAACATCTAGAGATCCTGAGTGTAATCTACATCAGCAGTCCAAGTCTTTTCATCGATGCTAAGTCAGATTTGGAATTAGGGTCAAATGATCTGAGAGCGGCGTTTTCATTGAAAGCAAGGGAAGATTTCAGGGCTTCAATGTTAGAACCAGTAAAGGAGCACTTATCTTGGCCAGAAAGTTCGAGAATGCGTTGATCAATAAACTCATCCGCCGATATATCCGAAGTAGATGGATGAGATTTAGTCGTTTTCTTCCCCATGACCTAACGAAGGAAAAGGAAACAAGGAACAAGAGGAAAGATGAAATATTACCTAGAAAGAAATGAAGAACAAGCAAAGGAAGATTATGATCTTGGAGAGAAGTTAGTAAACCATAATTTCAATGATCTCGCCTCGATTACCGCTTCACGTTAAATCAGTCTGCATAACCGTCTTTATTAAGGGGGATTTTTTAATTTTGAAATATTCACAGCCACATAAAATATATTACAGCTATAAATATTGGGGGCAATTGTTGTGGGTAGAAATTTCAAGGATCCTGGCAGGCAGAATCATCAGGAGAATCCTCTTAGTACATCAGGATCACAAACAGACATGATCCTTAGTAAGTATCGTTATTAACTATCATTATCCTTTCACTATTGACTTGGTCTTGTAGGAAACAGTAAAAACTTGGTCAAATATTGAAGATTATAGACATTAGAGGCAGTTATAAGCGGTTAATGATGTAGATATGCGAATATGTAACCATTCCAAGATCCTCGCCAGGACAATTAATGCTCATCATTACTTCTTATTGCTAATTTTAACCATTGTAACTATAAATAGAAGCTGCCTTGATTGCATAAGACACACTACACACACCGTGAACACTTACTTGTACTCATAACAGCGATTATAGCAACTTCCAACCTTATAATCACCGGTTTTCATTAATATAGTTGAGGCAGTGGGTTAGTTTTCCCCTCCCGAGGTTTTTTTCCGGAGATCCTTCAAGGATCAAGGGTTTTTCCTCACTACATCATTGTGTCACTTGCATTTTTACGTATTATTTAGCTTATATATTCAAACATCCTGCCTCACAATTAAAGTTTGGTTACTTGATTATCTTTGTATAATTTTTAACCAAAACATCACCTGTGTTTGTGACTTGTAAGTAATTCACCTCAAAAGTGTAATGAATATGTGTCTTGTCACATATATCAATGTTTATGGAAATAATTATTTTATCAAATATCAATGTTCATTTTTTATACTCTTTGGTCAAATTGGTTCCGTGTGCCTTATCATGCATAGTAATTTTCCGAAAATCAAAATATGTAAATTTGAGATAAATGATGTTGATTGTTAAAAACTAGTTTTTTACTCGACACGTTGCACCGGGCAGGTTAGATAGCGTGCGGAGTAAGTCGTATTTGTTTATGTACCTCTTGCGTTGCAGCTATGCATTACTATGGGATCAATTAATATATAAAACATTAAAAATATGAAAAACAACATTTGTTTGGTCGGTAAAACCCGAGCGTTGTTGGTTACGGGGGTTGTGACGATGAGTCTGTAAAACTCAAGCGTTGGTAAAACCAAAGCGGTCCAGGCATTGTGGCGGCGAGTCGACGCGAATTCAGTCGATTTCGGTTACGGTCGTTACCATTCCGGAAGTAAACAAAAAGGTTGGTAAAAATCAAGCGTTGGTAAAAACCTAATGTTGTTTGTCCCGGGTGTTTAAATGGCGAGTCGAGGCGAATAACCGTAACACCACAAACTAAGTAACTAATTTGATCTTGTTGAATAAGGAGATGATCATGAGATTTCATTTTTGCACCTTGTACATATAGTGCAATTTTTTAGACAATACGAATATAGTGATTTTGTTCGAAGCAAATCCTTTATTTTTTTTGTAAATGTATATTGGTTATTGTTACACAAAGTATAAAAGACTGTAATCAACAAAGAAAAAAGATCACTAAGTGGTGTGTTGATCACCGTCCTTAATAACCATTTTTCCTTCTCTCTTTCATCAAATCCTCAAAAAAACCTTACATACTTTCAAATAAAATGCAGTTAACATCCCGTATAAATTTATGTGGCTATGTATAGTTCATAAGCTATGTTTAGATTGTTCAAATATATATAAGCCAAGTGAATGAAAGACATAATATAACATACACAAACAATACCGCGTTGAGTTAGAAAAAAAAAACCCACAGACCTAGACCCACCTAAACAGTGACACAAAAAATACCCACTACGATTCAACTTTTGGAGACTTGAACTTGGGTTGCCAACCGGTAACGAACATAGAACCTAAGGCACCACCATCCCATTAAAGTTAAAGTTATATTTTAAACATGAAACAAATATTAAATGTACAAAACTAAACAAAACTATTTGTGACACCAAACTTCTCTTTTATAATAATTAGATAATAGAAATCAATCAATCAATCATACCCAGTAAAATCTCACCGACAGCAAAGCTATAAGTAGGGTCTGGGGAGGGTGGGATGTAGGCACACCGTACCTCTATCCAAAGGAATAAAGAGGTGGCTTCTAGAGAGACCCTCGGCTCTAAGTACATGTGTATGAAGCAAAGTAAAGGAAATCAAAGTTTAACAGTTATATAAAAACTACTACTAATTATAATAATATTAATAATAAGATCACAGTTTAACAGCTATATAAAAGCTAATAATAATTATAATAATAATAATAATATATGTAAGGGAAATACCATTATGGTATGTGACCTAAATAAGTTAAGTCTAAGCCCTAAGGTATTCAATTCTCTCTAAAAATCCTTAACTTTAATTCTACTTCTCCACGAATTCCTATCCTCAACCATGTCCTTGGAGAGGTTTAGGTCTATCAAATAATGCCTAATCCTCTCATCCCAAGTCAATTTCGGTCGTCCTCTACCCCTCCTCCCCTCTATAGTAATGTTTTCTACGGATCTAACAGGATTCGTCATCTGTCTTCTCTTTACATGTCCAAACCATCTCAATCTCCACTCTCTTATCTTGTCTGCTATGTTCGCCACCCCTAATCTCTCGCGAAACACAACGTTTCTTATTCGGTCTAGCCTTGTGTGCCCACACATCCAACGTAGCATTCTCATTTCTGCTACATCCATCTTCCGCACTTGTGCCTTCTTGATGGCCCAACAATCTGTTCTATATAGCATTGCATGTCTAACTGCCACCCTATAGAATTTTCCCTTTAGTTTAGTCGGGAAACTCTTGTCGCACAATATACCTGTGGTTGCTTTCCATCTACACCATCCTACCTGAACTCGGTGGGTCACATCACTGTCTAATTCCCCATCGCTCTGTACAAATGATCCTAAATACTTGAACTTCGTTACCTGCGGGACCACCTGACCTTCAATTGTGATCTGTGCGTCTTCATTGTCGTTTATCCCACCAAAATCACAGTGGAGGTACTCCGTCTTAGATCGGCTAATCTTTAAACCTTTTGTCTCTAAGGTTGTTCGCCACTCCTCAAGCCTCATGTTTAGATCTTGTTTTTTCTCAGCAAGTAACACAATATCGTCTGCGAACATTATGCACCACGGGAGAGTCCCCTAAATCGACTTTGACAACTCATCCAAGACTACTGCAAAAAGAAACGGGCTCAACGCTGACCCCTGGTGAAGACCTACCTCTACAGGAAAGAAATCAGTATCCCCCACTGGCGCACGGACACTTGTTTCACTCCTGGTATACATATCCATAATTATCTCTATGTATTTCCTGGGCACTCTTCTACCCTCCAAGCACTCCCAGAGCACCTATCGTGGCACACTGCCGTAGGCCTTTTCTAGGTCAATAAACACCATATGTAGATCACGCTTCTTCTCCCTATACTTTTCCATTAATCTTCTTATAAGGTGTATTGCCTCTGTGGTGGAACGGCCCGGCATGAAGCCAAATTGGTTGACCGTAACCTGAGTTTCTCGTCTAAGTCTACCCTCAATCACTCTTTCCCATAGCTTCATAGTATGACTTAGTAGTTTGATTCCTCGGTAGTTACCACAACATTGGGCGTCTCCTTTGTTCTTATAGATAGGAACTACAACGCTGCTCCTCCATTGGTCTGGCATCTTACCTGATTTGAGAATACTATTAAACAGAGTAGTTAACCACATGACTCGTTCCTCCCCCAGACACTTCCACACCTTGATGGGTATGTTGTCTGGGCCAACCGCCTTAGACCTTCCCATCCTCCTAAGTGCATCCTTCACCTCTTCTCGTGTGATCCGTCGGCAGTAGCAGTTATTCGATTGTTGTCGTTGAAAGTTTGTGTTGTCATGTTCTTCTTGGAAAGCTCTCCCATTGTTAAAAAGATTGTGGAAGTAGGTTTGCCATCTTAGCTTGATGTCCTGCTCCTTGACCAGTACATGCCCATCTGTATCCTTTATGAACTTCACCGGTCCTAGATCTTGCCTTCTACGCTTCCTGGCTTTGGCAATCTTAAACATAGCATGTTCCCCCTCTTTTGTTTCTAGACTTTCATACATCCGTTTAAAGGCCGCCTTCTTTTGTTCCGCCACTGCCTTCTTCGCCTCTATCTTGGCCGTTTTGTAGTTGTCCCTCAATTCCACTCGCTCCTCCTCATTCGTGCACCTCATTAGCTACCTAAAACATCCTTGTTTGTCCCTTATCTTGTCTTGCACTGCGTCATTCCACCACCAAGACTCCTTATGCCCACTTGTCTTTCCTGTTGTGACCCCTAGAGTCTCCTTTGCTACTTGGATGATCTTTGTCTCCATAGCTTCCCATATATGAGTTGAGTCCCTATTTAGTCGAGCCCGCGTATGCAGCATGAGTTTATCCTTAAACAGTAGGAGATTTTCGTCCTTCAAATTTCCCCATCGAATTCTCGGTGTACCTTTCTTCTCTCGAACAGTCAGCTTATTTCTGAAGGCTATATCTGTCACTAGTAGTCGATGTTGAGTCACAACTGCCTCCCCAGGTATGACTTTGCAGTCCTTCCACCAACGTCAGTCTCCTTGCCTCATCAAAAGGTAGTCAATTTGCGTGTCGCGTCCGCCACTGCTAAAAGTGATTAAATGAGAATCTTGTTTCCTAAAATAAGAATTTATAATACCTAGGTCATGTGCCACCGCAAACTCTAGAAGATCTGTTCCGGTCTCATTCCTATCACCAAAACCGAAACACCCATGAACGGCTTGAAAACCATCGTTAGCCTTACCAATGTGTCCATTAAAATCACCTTCTATGCAAATCCTCTCCCCCCTAGGTATGCCCCCTACCACTGCGTCTAGGCAATCCCAAAATTCTCTCTTTTCCTGATCCCCTAGGCCTACATGAGGCGCTTTTCCAATTAGATAATAGAAAATGTAAGGATAATGTTTTGCATACGTACCTCAACACGCTTTTCCAATTAATGGATGTATCCTTGTGATTGACAAATTTAGTGAATAATAATTAAAATATGAGGTTCCTAGACGTAGAGAAACACAAAAGAGAAACATGAAGATCCATCAAAAGAATGACCAAAGTAGGGCCATTAGCATTGCCTTCAATGACTTTGTTCTTCTGCCAAGGGTCATCATAGCAAGATCAATTTTGGCATTCATTTGGCATTTGGCTACAACCATTCCAACTTTCTTGGAACAAAAGAAAATTTTCATGTTCTATACACATTTAATTTAGGTTTCTTGATTCTTTTTATAAAGTTTCTGTTCATCAATACCGAAAATGGGTGCATGTTGTTCGTGCCAAATGGGTGTAACACATCGAGGGGGGGTCTCTTATCACCATTGTTCTAGACATAAAGATAAAAATGGCCAAGTGCTCGCCATTGGTAATCGTGGGGCTCGTGTAAGGTTACAAGGGTCTACCAAATTTGTATCCATGTTCACTCGACAAGGCCGAAAAGGGACCAATCAAGACGCTATAACCGTTTGGGAAGTAAGAAGATTTTAAGCCCTAGAATTTGTAAAGATTTTGAATATTTGATCACTAAACCTCTAAATTATTAATATTTTGATGTGCTTTTTAGGACTTTGGTGGTAATAGCGGAGTGTTCTATTGTGGTGTATTTGATGGACATGGTCCATCAGGTCACAAGGTATCACGTTATGTACGTGATACATTGCCATCAAAACTGTCGTGGTTGTTTATAGATTCACATGTTCATGGCAAAGCTTATTTGAAACACGATCATGGTTCTGATGATAAGGTGATCGATGTCAGTGATAGCAAAGATCCCGTTTTATCTTCATGGAAAACAAGGATCGCAAAATCCTTTAAAGAAATGGATCATGATCTAGAAGCAAATTCGCGTATAAATAGTTATACTAGCGGCACGACATGCGTATCCATTCTCAAACATGTATGAATCATTACAAAAGTATATGTAATTGTTTTTTGTTGCAAATTTTGTCGCTGATACCTGCTTTTAGTTTAGAAAATTTTCAAATTTATAAGGGTTCTCATTGTGAAAATGTTAAGAAAATGATATTTTTTTTTTTAACTGAGTTGTTATAAGTTTCTAATATACTGACTTAACTATTGGAGTTTGCAGGGTGACAACTTAATAATCGCAAACTTAGGAGATTCTCGAGCACTTCTTTGCACGATACACGGTGATGAACTGCATCCAATCCAGCTCACAGTCGATTTGAAACCACGCATTCAAAGTAAGATCTTCTGTTGTTTGATTGCAATGGTTACTTGCAAGAAAACATTATATATAAACACAATTATGCGTGTTAACTAGGTGAATATGAAAGAATAAAGAGATGTGGCGGGAGAGTGCGAGCAATGGGACACGAACCAAGCATATATCCGGTATGGATGCCTGATCAAGATTGTCCCGGACTTGCAATGTCACGTGCTTTTGGGGATTTCTGTTTGAAAGATTATGGACTTATATCGGTCCCGAATGTATATTATCATAAGCTTACAAACCAAGATGAATTTGTGGTCTTAGCAACTGATGGAGTAAGATTTGTTAGTCAACTTTCTGTTTTAGATATCAAATATACTTTTGAAAAAATGTTTGAAGTACGTTTTGGCTTGATTTAGGTGTGGGATGTGCTTAAAAATGATGAAGTAGTAAACATTGTTGGGTCAGTAAAAAAGAGATCAATGGCGGCAAGATTTGTAGTTGATTATGCAGTGCAAGCTTGGAGACACAAGCACCCGGGTTTGAAAACTGATGATTGCGAGGTTGTTATATTATTTTTCAAGAAACGACCGTCGCTAGCCAAGTCGGCCCCGGAAGCGGAAGCGGCTAATCTAAGTGCAGGTCCTGACTCGGATCTTGTTAATGGAAAATAATCCATTTGGACATGTATATACTATACGACATTCTTTCGAGTTTCGAGTTTGCATACATCCATTTGAAATAAAAGATAAATTTCTTAGTAAACTAAACTAGTAAAGTGCCTGCAAGATGTTACTCTAGTAAAGATTCTCATACAATAACTTTGAAAATACAAGCTAATGTATTAAAGTGTCTTTAGTATGTTACTCTAGTAAAGATTCATTCATAGTTCTCATACAACAACTTGAAAATAATATTTCATAAGATGATTTAACTACTATTATTGGCGATTAGCCTTCACTTGCTCATAGAGCAATAGCCGAAAAAGAGCACCTTCGAGAGCCAACAACGGAGTTTGTCATTTCCCAGCCTTGGCCTTCCTTATAGCATTCAACCTATCACCGATGAAAAAAGATAGTAACTAAAATGTCTGAGGTGTATGGAAACTGTTAAATGATTCTAAATAAAGATCGAGAACTGAAATCAATGCTAGATGTGGAACAGGCAATCATTTAGTACATGTAAAACGGGTCGGGCCACCCGGCCATGCACTTTTTGTCCAACTTTATATAAACCGTTCGTGATTTAAACATGTTTAAAGAAACTATAGAATTGAAATCAGCTTGTTTACAAAACAAGCCAGCTCGGGTTGGATCGTTTACAAACCAAGCCGAGCTCAGTTCGGCTCGTTTACAAACCGAGCCAGAGCCAACCTGGCTCGTCTCAAAGTATTTTATTTTTTATTTATTTTCATATATATAAATGTTTTGAGTTTTGGAGCTCTTAGTCTACTTGTCACTTCGTAAAAGCAATAACTATATAAATTTATACCCTAATTTTAATCCAGTACACAAATATAAATTGCTGCCCACTTGCCGATAATAATTTTAGATGTGTTTAATAAGCTCGTGGCTTGAAACTCGTTTGAAAAGGTTCAAAAAAACCAGCTTGAAATCGGCTCGTTTACAAGCTGAGCCAGCTCGACTCGAGTTTACAAACCAATCCGAGCACGAGCACACCTTGGCTCGACTCAGTTCAGCTCGTGAAAAGCCTAATTATCAAAACTTTCAATTAGTATTAAAGAGTAAGCTTGAGGCCACTTATAGTGTCATTAATATCATTACCACTTTTGATTCCACCAATGACGTGGATAGAATCGTTAACCACTGCTGCACCAAAAAATCCGCGAGCCTCGTTCATAGGCTCTCCAAATACCCACGACCCACGTCTCGGATCATAGATTTCAACAGTTGAAACCGTTTCCTTACCATCAAAACCTCCTAAAACATATCTGCAAATCAACAACTTTTCAGCCTTAAAGTACACTTGTTTTCTGTTTCTTGTTAAAGTATTATTATGCTTACAGTTTCTCGTTCAAAACGACCATCGATGAACATCCCCTCGCTGTACTCATGCTCTGGATTTTCTTCCAGGAATGTTCTCTTGGATCAAAACTTTCAGCCGTCCTGTGATGATAACATTTTTTTTTATTTTTTCTTTGTACTTTTTTATGAATAATAACTTAATAAGTGTAAAAGTATGATTAAATACCGTAAGTAGAATGTCCCGTCGTTGCCTCCAACAGCATAAAGTGCTCCATTAAGCTCGGCTGTAGCCAAAGCAAACCGCTGCAAAAACATAATTTTAAACAAACCAGAAACGATATAAATAATTATAAGCTCAGATGAAGGGTATTTTAGACATCTAACCTTTTCACGCATGGAGCAGGCGGGAATCCAGGCTCCAACATCAAAATCCAACACCTCTACTGATGAATAGTACTCTTCATGGTACCGATCGCGTAAACTTTATCTTTCACGGTATTCCCATTTTTCCTGTTTAGAGCGGGCATGTTGTCCATCGATCATCTGCTGGATTGTATGATTCAACTTCACAAACAAAAAAAAAAAAAAAGAAGGAAAAGAAAGAAAAAAAGAACAAAAAACAAATGTTACATAAAAATTAAATGATAACCAGCTGCAAAATAAATGTTGTTTCAAATTCATATAATAAGATGTTTTTGAGTTTTTGACATATCCTATCTATTTTTAGAATTAATATTAAAATAACCAAATATTAAAAAAAATTAATAGAGACATTATATGTAGAGCTGTAAATGAATTGAACGTTCAACAAACAGTTCGTGAACCGTTTGGCAGGAAGTACAATATGTTCGTTCGTTTAATTAATGAATGAACATGAACAACAAATCACGTTCATGTAATTAAATGAATGAACATGAACAGATGTTGAGTTCATTCAGTTGTGTTCATAAACGCCGGTAATGTGTTCGTTTATGTTCAATATGGTTTGTTTGTTTACATTTTCTAATGTTCGTTTATGTACACTTATTAAAGGTTTTTTGTAATTTATTTATATATTTTATATTTTTTAATTTATAATCCAAACAGGTTAACTTTCAATATTTTAATTTTGTATTAGTTTTATCACCTTATTTTCTATACTGTGTTTATTGTTGTATGTCTAACTATTTTCAGATAATTATGATACGATCCAATATATTAATTAAGTTAATCTATTATTCAGTTTCCTTGTTATAATCTAATTAGGTTTTCTTATTGTTTATCTTTTCTTATTTTTGTGCCTTTATTTTCCTATAAATTGTAATAATTGTTTGAGAAAAAGAATAAGAAAAAAGTTCAGAAAATTGTCTCAAGGTTCGGTTTCTTTTCTTTTCTTTTGTTCTTGGAGTCTAACCCACTTTACGTCTACGGGTCTATCGGGAAATTGAACATCTCGAATCGGCCTCTATCAAATTATGTCAAGTACTAAAACTTATATCTATTTTGGGTGATGCCTAACACTTAGAGTTTAAAATATATTGATTTGGATATTTTAAAGTAATATATGTCCGTTTGTTTGTTTATGAAATCAACGAATGACACAAACAAAAGTTCGTTTGGTCATGTGTTCGTGAGCCTTTCATTTGTCCGATAAAAGGAAGGGTAAGTCGGTAAATTTTTTTAATGCTTACAAAATCAGTTTTGATGCAAATGACTACCTGTATCGAAGCAATGACCATGGGACTCACCACCAAACATGAAAAGCTCGCCATCTAACTTTGAAACAGCTGCCTTACATCTTTCAGTATTCATGGGAGTAAGAGATTTGGTCACATTTTGTGACACGGAGTAACAGTCCAATGATGACAACCACGATCCACCATCATATCCCCCTATTAAAAGTATCGGGTCATCGGGTAAGCTGATTTCATTTAATTCTATATCATTGACTTCCACATAACTTTCTAACTCTAACGTGACACACACGCCTTTTAGATTCTTGATTTCAGCTTGCGCTTCAGCCTGAGAAGTCAAAATTTAGAAACCACTTCAATATTGAAAGTTTATCGAAAAGAGTAATGTAACTTCGTTTTCTTTCAATGATATAAAGATGGTTAAGATAACCAGACTACATCTTGCAATGTAGGTGGGTTTGCGGGTTGAATCACTGGTTAAAATGGGTAGTTTCTTAATCGGGTCCATTCGGGTTAGGTTGATCATTGACACAACCTTTTCTTTTTGGATTTTTAAACTATATGTAAAAAAATATTCATGTTTTATCATAACAGTTAAGTTGTTACAGTCTTAAGGTTTTCAAAAAGAAACACCGGTTGCCATAAAAATCCAATATGGTTGACTTTTGACAATTTTTGACTTTTGACCCATAATAGTAAATTAATAGCACACGCACACACATCTTATGGGGTGTCAATCGAGTAGTGTTGGCAGGTTGAATTCTTCATTCCTAACCCGACCCATAAACTTATTTGTGTTATGTGCGGGTCGACACACTTAAAACCGTATCGTGTTCAGGTCGACCCGTTTTATGTTCATTTACCAATGAGCAAAGCCGTCTCTAATATTCGTTATAAAAATTTGGGCCGAATGCTAAAAAATTGTTGGGCCTTAAGTAAAAAGGCTTTTTGTTGGGTTTAAACAATTAAATTTTTAAATGGCCATTACTTTGTTATAATTTGAGTTGTGCAAAAAAAAATTTATCTATATAAATATTTAAATGAGTTGAGTAATTGGATTTAAACATTAAAAATACATATTATTTTCATAAAAATATATAAAGTTTTTTAAAAACAATCGGGCCTAGCCAATAAGTAACACCTATTGACTTGGTAACAATTTAAAAATACACCTTTGTATGGTTTCTGTTATTTTAATTGTTTTGTGTATTTAACTATCATTCCCAATTAGCAAACTTGGGTTTCTATATTTAGTTCAAAATTAGAAAAAGTAAATGGGCATCCTATGATATGAAAGTTAGATCAATTAATAAGAATCGTTTTAGTGAAGAAATAAAATGCTTCCAAGGGGAAATTAATTTTATTTTTTAAAACTTAACAGTTAAACGGAAATTAAAAATCAGAATATTTATCATTAAATTTTAACATTTTTCATCTCCGAAATCAACATGTTAACTTCTTTAAAAACTCTAAAACAGGTTAATGAGTCAACGCTATTTTAAGCGGGTTGAGTTCATGTTGACCCACAACCTGTACTAGAAAAAGGGGTTGTGTCAACCGGTCCAAAACCTTTTTGTTTATTTCGTGTCGTGTTTCGAGTTCCAACGAAAACCACCATTAACTTTAAAACCACTTTTAATCATAAGTCTTATCATTCTTTTTCAATGTCATTAATCTTTGCTAGAATAAAAAAGAAAATTAAAAGAAAACACATATATGTAGCTCGAGAAAGTACATATATGTATCTCATACGGGGTATAGATGTATATAGATTACGAGCTACATATATACTTTTTATTTCCTTTTGTTTTGACAAAGATTAATAACATATAAAAACCACGAAAAATTTATAAAAAAAAAATTGTTTAAAAGTGCTTTTCACAAGTTTGCAAGTATATTAGTGGTTTTATACTTTTATTTGTTTCTTCCCTATATATACACACATGCATATATATACATGCATACTTGTATGCATATACAGGGATGGGATCAAATGAAAACTCTTTTTAAAGAAAAAACTTAAAAACTCCTAAATAATTATTTTTAAGTTTTTTTTCAAAAAAAAATATATATTGTAGTTTCTTTTTTGGTTTTTATTATTCTTATATGTAGATATTGTTCAAAAAAAAAAACTTCGTCGGTGTAGTGCATATGTGCAATAGTGTGTATTGTATATATGCAAGAGTGTTGTATTGCATAGAATACAACACTATTACACATATTTGACACACACTAATGTATATATGCAATATAAGACTAATGCACACATCAAATACACACTAGTACGTATATGTAATACAACACTAATACATATGTGCACTACATCGACTTTTATTTTTTTTTATATATTCTTTTGCATATAATACGGCAACGCTGCACATACACAATACACAAATATTAAATATATATAATTAAACACTATTAAACATAAAAATACACAGTATTGCACAGAAATGCATATGTGCATT
The DNA here is from genome assembly GCF_021521415.1 of Bidens hawaiensis. Lineage (NCBI taxonomy): Eukaryota > Viridiplantae > Streptophyta > Magnoliopsida > Asterales > Asteraceae > Bidens > Bidens hawaiensis. The sequence continues at coordinate 60,061 of NW_027505371.1, forward strand.
ATTGCACAGTAATGTATATGAGCACTACATCGACTTTTTTTTAACTTTTTTATTTTTTTTCTTGGTAAAGAGTAACAAAATATAAGAAGAATGGAAGAAACAAAAATTTGAAAATATTTTTTATATTTAATTAAAAATAATTCTTTAGGAGTTTTTAGGTTTTCTCTCTAAGAATGAGTTTTCTCTTGATTCTATTCCTGCATTATATATATATATAGGTAAAGTATAGAATGAAAACCCACTTGAGTTGTAAAAACCATATGTAACATTGTTTTTTTTTATTGTTACATGTAATATATGTTGTTACATTTAATACAAAACATCGAAGACATAAAAAAACTGTTTTGCTATTTTTTTACATTTTTTACTAATTTTTATATATGTTTTCACGAGAAAGAAAATGTAAATTAACTTTTACATTTTTTATTAACTTTAATTGTGGACCACAAGATTTAATCTTTAATTAAAAACATGTGGTTGAGAATAGGTTTCTAGAGTTTTCACAACTCAAGTGGATTTTTATTCTAACCTAACCCTATATATATATATATATATATATATACACATGCGATGGTTCAGGCGAGATATCATATTACTGCGAGAAATGAGAGAAATGGATATGGGTCACTAGTTTTATTTTAGTTTTTAAATGCTTAAAGATAAATGAAGAAAGTATAAATGGATCTCTCTCTTCAATTAATGTAACTAATAAATCATAATAGTTATCTATTCAATTAATATAACTAATCAAATTATTATAATTGGAAAATATTAAGAATTCATTTATTTTTATAACTAATTTTTTCTCTCTTGATTTTTATCCTACACAAGTACAATTTATTCGTACACTAAAAATTTTTTTCTATCCAAAACCAATTTCTTCTAACTCAATATATAAATATTCATCAACATGTAGTTACATTGTGATGAATAATACAAAAAACTATCTCACACATGCTTGCATTAAATGTCAATAAAAATATACAACCTACATAAAAACATATAACCTACACTTGTTATAAGAATAAGAAAACATATAGCCTACACACGAAAAACATATAACCTACACAAGTATAGGATATATGTATCTTTATGTAATTTATATATTTGTTGATGTCAAATTACATATGTAAGTTGTATGCTTTTTTGTATGTTGTATGTTTTTATTGCTCAAAACAAGTGTAGGTTATATAATTTTGTGTAGGTTGTATATTTATTTTTTATATTTAATGGACACATTTGTATGATAATTTTTTTTTATTATTATTTATCATAATAATTTTTCTAGGTATATCAATTGAAAAAATATTATATTTTGATATTTATTGTTAAAAATTACGCGTTGATATATTCTAATAAATTGATGGAAGATATATTTTTTGTAATATAAAGAAATAGTATTATATAAATAAATTGTATTTTTGTTGGAAAAAATGAAAAGTGGATAAATAAATTATAAAACTAAATTAGTGTTTTATCTTTTTAATTATTATGATTAAATTAGTTAGGTATTTAGAGGAAGATTTATTATGTTTATATTAGCTGCATTAATTGAAGAGATAGAGAGTACATTTATTGTTCCATTTACATATTTTTCATTTATTTTTAAACATTTAAAACCCAAAATAAAACTAGTGGTCCATATTAATTTATCGCAGTAATGTCATTTCTCGCATGAACTTAAACCTATATCTATATAGAAAAATGTTAAAATAAAAATACATAGTTTTGTAGGAAGAGTATAAAGGACATGAAATTTAAAGTTAGGAAACCATGTTAGCCTATTAAGGGAACTATGTAGCTTAAATCCTAAATCATAGGAAATTATTTGTTATTTTGGAAACTACTAATCTCAACCATTAGATCCTAGATCTAAGGGCTCAGATCTATTCTTACTCTTCCTAGAAAACTATCTATTTTTATTATAACCCACCCCTATCTATATATATCTATGTGTGTGTGTAATCATTTAATAATTGAAGACTTAACTTTAAAGATACGTTAACAATAGAAAACCATACCAAATCATTCTCCAAAAAAGCGATCTTCTGTTTCAAATGATCAATTGTTTCCTTTTGCGCTGCATTAGATGCCTTTAACTCTTCAATTGTGTCCTTTTGCACCGAGTTAAATGCAATAAACCGTTTGAATGTTTCTATCCGCTAATATGTACACAAAAAGGAAAAATGAAATTTATATTAATACCTATAACAGGGATTATACATAAATATGAAGGGTGGCAATAAGTTCTGGTAAGGATGAGTAAGGAGTGAAAACATGTTATTTAGTAAATGCCAAATGGGTGAGGGTTGGGTTGACCAACAATCACACTTTGTCAATTAGATAATAATAATAATAATAATAATAATAATAATAATAATAATAATAATAAGTGTGTCTTTTGCTAACTTTCACCCCCTTTAACCCATTCCTTTAACTAATATATTTAACTCGTTTGATAAAAAAAACACAACACTAATAAACTCATTCATTAGTGTGTCTAAATTGCCACCTTTACATACTACAAAAATACTAATATTTATAAGTTTATATAACCTTAGCTAGCATGACATTATTTGTGACACCCTTCTTTTCCGCATTGCTATTGTTCAAAACAAACTTGTCTTCACATTCAGCAGAAAGAGAAGCTCGGCCAAGAACTTTAGGCCCCACATAGTTTTCGTTTGATGGCAGATTCTGGGCCACTGGTTTACGATTTAGTGCGAATTCTTTAATCCTCATGCAAATAACATCCTTCTTAGTGATTGTATTGGGAGTGTTAACTTGTCTTGTACCGATAGGAAAACTTTTGGCATTCTTAAAGTGATTATTAACAACTTGACCTGAATGAAAGAAAGTTTTTTGGTTTGTTGGCTTATTTGGAGGAAATGGTGTTCGAGGACAACATAACTCAAACCAGAAATGATGTGTAGTGAAGAAACGTGGATCGACTCACTGGTAGACGATCTACTTTCCTCGGGTGTGATTATACTATTTCACCGATGGTTTCTCTTGGATCTGGGTTCTTCCACCTACAAAATGAACAGCACCGTCAACTTACCCCTCAGAAAGGGACAGAGGGGTCCTCTTTGGGGTAACCCTCCGGTGTGAGAATAAGTATTTGTGGGAGAAGATAATAATATCAGAGTAAGGAAATCTGGAGAGTATTGCTTAATAGCTGAATACTCTGTGTGATTGTGTTACTGGATGTAACTGTCTGTGATTGAATGTAATTGAATATGATTGAATATGATTGAATATGATTGAATGATCCTCTCCTTGTGGAGTTGATGCTGTATTTATAGTGCTAGGGTTTCCAATGATTGGGCTCAGACCCAATTAGGGCTTTGTTGGCCTCTTCCAGTAGCTTTGCGCCACGTGTCCTTTGGGACACCTGGTGCTTTTTCATTGGTTATAACCACGTGGTGGCACATAGGTTTTGCTGAGTTGTCCACCTTTCATTGGTGGCTGTCAACATCAGCATATTCTTATTCCTTAAAAAGATACCTTCTGGAAGGTTGTCTGACGTGCACAATCAAGGTTGCCCTAATCCTGATTTGGATAAGGGTGAGGTTGATTATGTGCATGTATGATATGCGCCTATCCTGAGGATGCGCGATGTCTTCTCTTTATTCTCACGCGCAGATGTTTCATGCGCAGATGTGATATGCACAAGCATGTGATATGCGCCGCGCGCTGATGCGCCACGCGCATATGTGATATGCGTGAGCATATGTGATGCGTGGGCATCTGTGGTGCCTGGGCATATGATGCCTGAGCATGTGTGGTGCCTGGGCATATGATGCCTGAGCATGTGATGCATGAGCATATGTGATATGCGTGAGCATATGTGATATGCGCCATGCGCATAGGTTTTGGCTTTGCGCCTTCGTAATGTCTTGATTTCAAGCCTCTTATCTATATCTTGTGGGTTGACCCGCCTTGCTCGGTGTTGAGGCGGGTACATACCTCTTCATGTAGAATAATAATTGTCAATAATTATGGGCTTAAATTGATTCTCAGTTGACGCTTTGCATTGTAGCTTTGCTCGTATTTGAACCTGTTTAAGAAATCAAGATTTTCAAAGATGTAAGTTGTCACTTAAGTACTTAACTTAAGCACCAGAGTGTGTTTGGAAAGTTATTCTATGATATTAATTAAACATAATAAGAAAACAAGATCACCAACTCTAATAAAATTGGGTCATGAAACATATTATCCAAAGCCAATTGTTTGACTAAAAAATAAAGCCATCTATTCAGCACTTAAATCTATTTATCCAAACACCAAAACTAACTACCAGATAATGAGTTCTAAATGCAAAATCCAAACAACCTAAAAGTCAATAAGTGGTCAAACTTGCATTTTTTTCAAACACAATGAAAAGTCACAAGAGACTTGTAGTGTGCCTGAGCAGGGAATGCGGTTTGATATGAACCATCACAACTCCAAGCACACGGGTCAATGTTCATTCGCCCGAGCTAACAGCTTCAAATATCCCGAGTAACGCTCTATCCGTATAGTTAAAAGAAATACAGGTAGACCGGGTTCGATATTCTTCACATACATATAGTGTGAGCTTGGTAAACCTGCCACAAGATAAATCATTTATTTAAACAAGAAAAAATAAAGTGATTATAAGTTGAATTCAAATACTAACCAAAGAGTTTCTTGCAAAGGCATTCGCTGATTGTTGCTTGTTTGCAACCAAAAATGACACCACCAAATTGATTTTTGCATAGAACTCTAGCAATTGATGGACCATGAAAATCATCCATCTTGAATCCACACGCTGATAAATAATTAGGTAATTATGGTTCAGGCATTTTAACACACACTTAATAATATGATCAGACAAAAACCATAAAATTTTCAAAACACAAAATCAAGCCCAACAACATAAATGTGTGAAACCCCAAAAAAGAACAACTAATAAGAAACACAAATACCTGATGTACTATGATGGGAAACTGTATGAAACTAGTGGGAGGAAGTTGAAGTATATATATAAAGGGAATGAGATGCTTTGAAGGTTGTACATAACACAGAGGTATCTACAATTGTTAATTTTTATACAAAAATCTAAGCTTATAATAAATAGTTGGTTCTTTACACGTGTTATATGCCCACTACTTCCAAGTATACCATTTATTTTTATAAATAACATAACTTAAACTAAATTATATTAAAATATATAGTTAAATATGGTTTTGTTTTCCTATGGTTGGAAAGTGGAGATGGGCAAAATACGGAGTCGGATAAGAAGAAGGATCATGGAAGAAGCTACTAATTGGTGTCCGTTATGTGGTGCCTCACTCGAGCCCGTGGATCATATATATATCGTGTTATGTGGTTTTCGTTAGTTGGTTATCTGTAAATAGTTGGTGTGGTATTTTGCTAGTGTTTGCATTCGAGGTTTGAGATCTTCTCAAGTTTCATCTTAATCAAGGTGTGAAGGACACGAAAGAGAAGGCGATCCAAGGGATGATCCGGCTTGTTGGAGCTTATGAAAGACATTAAAGAAGACGGTTTTAAAAAGCCAAAAGAGTTTTGGTTAACCGAATCAAGGAAGATTTAGTTTCCTGTCGTGGGGTTAGAATGGAAGAATTGATATTCCTTTTCGTTTCTATTTTCGGTTCCTTACAATATGGTGTTTGTGTGTTTCTCTAGCCTAGTCGCTTGCTAGTCTAATTTGTGGTTCTTAATAAAATTGGTTGCCAGAAAACAAAACAAAAAAAAATAATAATAAATATGGTTTTCGTTAGTGTGGTTGGACAAAAACAGTTTCAACCCAAACTTTTTTTCTTATATGTGACATGTTGGTTTCATTTTGGTTAAAGTTCACATAACTAACTCCGTTTGTTTAATCTATTAACTTAAAGGATATTATATTATTTTAATCTTAGATACAAGATATTAATACAGAGAATACATATAATTTTCACCCCACCTACTCCCTCCCTCCCTCCCTCTCTCACTTTAATGAGAATATTTTTACTTTTAACTGAAAATAAAAACTGTTAAAAAAAAAAGAAATTTGGCTTTTTTAAGGAGCTACATTTTTTTAAGTCCTAAGTTATATGGCAAAATAACGAGAACAAAGTCTCTTAAAGATCAACCAGAATTTAAATTGAAACTGTCAGATAATCATAAAAAGTTAAGAATAATATATTTTTTCATATAATAATAATAAAACCGATTTCAATTTACGCTTTTTTTAAATAGATATCAAATATTGGTATATAACATATTAGCCTTTAATAAATAAAAAAGAAAGAAAAGAAAAGAAAGCAACAAATAAAGTTTCTTTTTAACGGCTAAAACAATAAATAAAGTAATAAAAGAAATTAAGCAACGCCCACCCACCACTTCCTTCTAAACGGAAATTAAAAAAGGGTTGTTGATATTGGCGGCAACAACGTTGGGCTTCCAAATAGTAAAAAGAATTACTAGTCAGTCACATCTTCATTTGGTTCTCACTTAATTCAATGTTTTCACCATCGAATCGGGCCGGCATGTCGTGGACTGAACTCGAGTTTGCTCTTGAATAGGTCGTTTATAGGTTGAACTGGTGAACTAGAGCGGGAGGTCGGACCGGATTTCCAACTTTTTTATTTGTTTCCTTTAAAAATCTCATCACTTTAATATTTAATTAAAGTTATAAACTATATATTATTTAATTTATTTATGTCATTATGGGTAACATTGTCCTGTATCTAAAACATACCGATTTCATGCCGAAAACCAAAAGCATGAAAAACAAATATCGGTACCGATACCAATTGTATTTTGTAAGTACCGGTACTCGGTACAATATTATTCTTTTCAGTTCTTATTTGATTAAATTTATAAATTCACAACAGAACATAAAATACTTCTATGCTTAGTATGTATTAGATATATTCATGCTATTTATTATGTGATAAAGCTAAAATACAAAAGGAGATAAAAATGAAAAGTGTGAGAAGAATTTATGGCCATACAATAAACCCCTTAAAAAAAATCATAACTCAATATATAAATAAAAAAATTGAAAAATAAAAATGTTTCTCCCGTCATTCCCGATTGCCAAAAAAAAAAAGAAAAGAAAAAAGAAAGACACAATGCCGAGAAAAAAGACAATGCTGAAAATGAGCAAACAACACAATGAACAAAAAAAGATACAATAGATCGCAAAATATAACACAATTCCGAACAAAATATGACACAATGCTGAATAATATAACACAATATCAAGAAAAAAAGACACAATATCAAGAAAAAAGATACAATCAATGACGAAAATAATCACAAAACACAATGATAAACAAAAATACACAATGATCTTTTTTACTCAACAATGTGTCTTTTTTTTAGAACGAGGAAGGTGGCGGAAACATTTTTGTGTTTTTACATTTTTCGTTTTTATATTAAAATTTGAGTTTTGATTTTTTAATTAATTTTTCATTACTTTTTTTGAAGGGTTTTTTATATGACTACAAATCTTTCTTATTCTTCTTATTTTGTCTCTTTTTTAAAATAACTTGATCCTTTATTATGTTTATATGATCTTAAATTTGGTCCGACTGGTTCAACTATCTCAAACGAGGTTAACTTAAAAGGTGTATCACTATATAGAATGTTTCGCCATTGTTGTTTCTGATTTTCACTAAGGTTCTTTAAATAATCGAAAAATAAATAAATAAATACATAATGATAATATAAATTGTGTAAAGCCATTTAAAAAACTATTAAATATAAATTTATGAATAATAACAAGGAAAAAAAACATATATTAATAAACAAAATATTAATACAAGATACATAACCGATCCCTAATCCAAGTAATTGAAGTGAGCCACCAAAAAAATTATTTAAGAAAGAGTGATGTCTTGAGTTCAAGTCGTGCTTGTGACAAGAAATAGCGGTTCAGGTTGGGCAATGTGGTTTTCTCACCGTGTACTCCTGAGGTTGGTCTCCGGGTCGAGACTGATGTGCGAGCTTTCCTTCAAGGACATGTCAGCCTAGCTCCCCACGGTTCCATACTCGAATAATGGAGATGATCGAATGAGCAAGTGAACCGTAAGTGATCTAAATAATTGTTAAAAAAGTATTAGATATAACTCATACAATGAAACTTTAATATATTAAAGGAAAGGATCATGAATAAACCGAAGATATAAAAAGTGGAAACATGCTTGAATGTGATTGATAGTATGAAAAAGTAAACGTGCTTTAAGTCTGTTCTACCTCTCTGTGAAAGTGAAACTGACCTTACATAGAAAAGTCCCGGATTCTGGCCGAAACAATGAATCATGTTATTCCTCTAGCATCAAATTATTTGGGTCTCGTTGGTCATTATTATAACTATAATTATAATTGTTGTGGGTCAATTGTTTTGATCCGAGATTCCTAATTCTTCGAGATCCCAAATCTTCCCTGGATTCCTGAGTACTAACGGTTTATTTCAATTTTGGCATTGACTTATTCTTGCAGGTGAAACATGGGTGAATTAATTAATATTAAAGGCTCGTGAAATAAACTGAGGAAAATGTGTGGAAAAGGGTTATAACGGGTATGAGTAATGACCAAGTTAAATATTAATCAAGCGGTATCCTCGGAAACAGAACCGATATTTTATTAGATATTAATTAGATTATGATTGTTATAGAATTATCCAACATTGAAAACTTGGTAGCCAGCTGATAAAAACGTGTTGATAATAGCCTTAACGGCTTGGAGGATTAATAGGAAAATTAGTTGTTTTGCTTTATTATAAACAGAGGCTCTTTTGATCGATTAGAGAACATCTCACACACCCTGAACACTTTCTCTATTATTTGTAGCTTCGATCAACCCTGTTCTTGAGTTGTAACCTATTTCTTACAAAATATATCTGAGGCAGACGGATAGTTTTCCCCTCCCGAAGTTTTGCCTGAGATCCTCAGCAGGATCAAGGGTTTTTCCTCACTATATCGTGCGTCCATTGTTTACTTTACTGCATTTGTTTGTCATTTTCGTGAAGAACTCACTACCTCACTATCTAAGTTTAATCACTTAATTGCTTGTTAATTTTTGACAAAAACAATAAAAGTTTAAAATCAAAAGAAGAAGTAATTTCATTATTATATGATAACAAAAGAAAAGCATGTTTGTAAGGCCTCGATCCCGGAAACCCTACCTTGGCGTTGGATTTACTCATAAACACAATTCTAAAATCAGAGTTAATTAAAACTTTCGCGTAATAATTAAAAACTTCATGCATTACATTACAAAACATTGAATCTTGACTTAACATACGAATTATCCATTCATAGACATAACATAAAACAGTCATGACGCTTCTTCATAAATACCCGTCTCTTTAGCTCATGCTATGTGTCCCTCCTCAAGCCAGCTGCCTCAACCTATTTGCCTGCGTACATACTAAAAGTCAGCTACGCTGAATGAGTTCTAGTTAAGTAGGTACATACATTTCATTCTCATTCTTTACATTCTTACTTCCATACATTCCTACTTTTACTTACGTTCATTATTTTATACATACATAACCTTCCTACGTTTTTAAAGAGTCTTTCGCTCTATAACCTTCGCATACATTATTAGGGTATGCAACTCTTCACTCTTCGCCTATATTATTAGGGTAGGCAACCCTTTATTCTTCGCCTATATTATTAGGGTAGGCAACCCTTTACTCTTCGCCTATATTATTAGGGTAGGCAACCCTTTATTCTTCAGCTCTACATATCATACATACCATTCATACACTACACATATTGTACATACCTTTCTTTCATTAGCTATATCTGTTCTTATATACCTCTTCACACATATGTTTAACTCTTTCTACACTAATTAGGTATATTTATAAACATTCATACGGCATACACTTACCACTAAAGGTAAGTGTATTAACTAATCACATTGAGTATGCACACAGCCCCAAAACATAACACAGAAATGGGGCTAGAAACTCACCTGGAGTTGGTTTCTCTCGCCGTTAATGGTAACGCCCTTCTTTAGTTGTGTACGGCTAACTGTACAATACATTACACGTGTCAGTTATCTATTACCACTACTTCCTACATTTAAGTTTATGAACCCTCAACTAACGGGGGTTCGGGGGCAGCGCCCCTGGTAACGGGGTCTAGGGGCGGCAGCCCCTAGCAGGGTCCAAGGGGCAGCGCCCCTGGCTGGGGTTGAGCTGACCTGGAAGTAGTAAATTTTATTTTCAATAACAGTCCTTTAACAAAAAAATGCATCAGAAAATGAATTTTATAAAATTTCGCATGGAAGAATTTCGCTTCGCATGCATGGAATTTCGCTTCGCATGACTTTTTCGTTTCGCATGCCTTTTCGTTTCGCACGAAACTTTTTCGCTTCGCACGAAACTTTTTCCCTTCGCACGAAACTGTTTCGCTTCGCACGAAACTGTTTCGCTTCGCATGACTGTGCGATGCAAAATTACCTTTTTCGCTTCGCATGGTCATGCGATGTGAAATAGCCTTTTTCGCTTCGCAGGGCTTATGTGATGCGAAATTCTTTTTTTTCTTCGTTTTTACCATTTAATGGCCATTTTACTTCATGACTCTTCCTTAGGACCCGATTTGACCCTTTTTAAGGGTTTTGGGTTGTACCAACTTTGTATACTTGCGTTTTATAAGGCCCGAGCATCACATTTTTACCATATAACATTCTCGTGGGGTTATAACTTATAAAGTTCATGTTTTTCTTCCATCATGTACCCCGATCTATTCTTCTATCGGTTTGCATGTCGAATCCGACCTAAAACTTAACCTTTAAAACCAAAACTCACCTTTTGTTGGTCTCGGGTTCGGATCTGGACAGATCCGTGGAGCTTGGTGGTGTGTTTTGTTGTTTTATGGTGTTTACACCCAAGATTCTTCCTTCCTTTTGCTTGGATCCGAATCCGAATTGCTAGAGAGAAAGTGTGTGTTTTCTAGTGTGTGTGCTGTGTAAAGAAATGGTGAAAGGATGGGGAATGGCCTTATATAGGGAGCCATGGGCCCCACCATCCACCTCCATTCCAATCTTATTCAAATACAAACACGCACACAACCAAACTAACGACACACCGATAAAAATAAAACTTTCCGTTATTTATTAATTCTCAAAATACGGATGTTACAATGTTCAAAATTTATAATAGAGAAAATTACTGTTTGCGTCCCTGTGGTTTTGAGGTGGAGGCACAATGAGTCCCCAAAAGTTTTTTTGAACTGGTTGAATCCCTGTGGTTTCAAAATGAACCATTTGAGTCCCTACCGTTACTTAACTTTCAGGATAAACTTTCATTTTACTGAAACCATAGGGACTCAAATTGTTCATTTATGAAACCACGGGGACTTAAATTGTTCGTTTCTGAAACCACGGGGACTCAATCAATTCAAAAAAATTTTCGGGGACTCATTGTGTCTCCGCCCTAAAACCACAGAGACGCAAACAGTAATTTTCTCTTTATAATAAAGTATGGGGTTGCGATATACTTCACTGTGCATATCAAGCTTTCTTTTTTTAGCCAGTTGTTGAGCATTACTAGCATCATTTGAGAAAATTGGCCGAATTCACTCCTTTTTTTGATAGACGAATAATTGATGGAATTCCAAACGGAATTGGTTTTGTGAGTTTCTTTGTAGCAGAGGCTATTAAATCGGTAGGGGGTGGACGCATTTCTTCTTATTTGTTCTTTAAAATTAAGTAACAAAAACTTTCGTTTGGTAAAATTATTAAAAATGAAGAAGAGTGGACGTCCTTTTTTTTTTTTTTTTCAAATAAAGCATATAAAATGGATGAAAGTGTAAGAAATCTGATCCAACCCTTTCTTTCTATTTCGAATTTTGGCAATACCAAGACTTCTTTTTATCCTTATGAATCGGATAATACGATGTTATTCTCAATACTTATATTAATTCTATTTACTTTGTTTGTTGGATTATTAGGAATTCCTTTTAATCAAGATGTGGATATATTATCCAAATGATTAACCCCGTCTATAAATCTTTAACATAAAAATTCAAACAATTCAATAGATTGGTATGAATTTTGTAAAGATATAGTTTTTTCAGTCAGTATAGCCTCTTTCGGAATATAGCGTGCCGCTATGGACATGTGCTGAAGTTGTGACTAGAAGATCTACAAAGTCAGCAATGTTTTACTTGATTTTTTTTGTGTAGTCTTTTTTTGGCTCCATTTTTCCTTCACGATGACAAAAAAATCACGTTTTTTCCTATATCCTTTCTTGTTCACAAACCTCCCTTTTCGAATGGAAAACCCATTGTTTCTTGCATAGTTTTGATAAAAAAAAAACAAGAGTCTCTTCTCCACTTAGAAAACATTGGCCAATGAATTGTTCCTAACAATTTTTTTTTTCTTGTTCACTTGTTCTTCAATAACATCTTCTTAAAAAGAAAACTCATTCAGATCCAAAAGAACATGTCCATCTATTTACAGAATAATAGTGTTGTTTTATATTATTTAATTTAAAAAAATAGATAGAAATACAATAAAAGTGGTTGTTCAATATGAATATTTGTAACAAAATGGTGGGAAATTTGAAGTCATTAAAGAATATTTTAGAGATAATTAGAAAATTTTTATTTAGTAGTCATGAGTAGAGGTGTTCAAAAAAACCGGTTACGGAACCGGTTTGGCCGGTTCAACCGGAAACCGGTTTTTTAAAAACCGGTTTTTTTAAAAACCGGTTTGACCGGTTTACGTAACCGGTTTACGTATCGGTTATACGTTTTGGAGCCAAAACCGGTTTTATAACCGGTTATAAAAAAAACCGGTTTTTTTAAATAACCGGTTATTAAAAAACCGGTTAACCGGTTTTTAAAATAACCGGTTTATTACCGTTATAAAAAAAACCGGTTAACCGGTTTTTTAATAACCGGTTAACCGGTTAAAACCGGTTTTCGAACGTTACCAAACGGCTTTATAGCCGTTTTTTTTTTTTTGACCGTTTTTTAGCCGTTTTTTTTTTGTTTTTTTACCATTTTACCCCCACAAACATCTATATATAGTTTAGGTTGGGTATTGGTTAGATCACACTTGATTATACAACTCCAAACGCTCTAAACGTTTATTTCATACGCGATTATACAACTCCAAACGCTCTTCTTTCGTAGTCGTTTATTTCATACTCGAGTATACCACTCTTAATTCGTAGTCGATTATCATGGCCTCCCAAAGTGCTGCTTCATCGGTCAACATGGGTGCCTCGAACACGGGAGAAACCGTCGTTCGGGTCATCCCCACGAAACGAAACCAAGATATTTGGCAACATTTCGACCTATGCGAAATGTCTAACGGAACCCAAAAAGCTAGATGCAAACATTGTTTGAAGTTTTATAACAAAGAAGCAAACTCCAGTTTAAGAGCTCATGTAGAAAAGCCCTCTTGCAAGGTCTTGAAGGACGAATCCGGAAGTAGTTCGCAGCCGGAGATGACGAATCAAGGAACGGTGTTTACGTACGACCTTGAAGCGGTACGTCAACAGTTTGGCAACTTTGTGATTCAACAATCACTTCCTTTCAACCACTTCGACAACCCTCAATTCACGGAGATGATGCAAAAGTATGTTCAACCACGCTACCAACACGTAAGTCGTTCGACCCTTAGAAGAGATTGTCTTAAAGCATGGAAAAACGCTAAATCCGAACTAATTTCATACTTTTCAAACTTACAAACTGGTGTGAACTTAACAACGGATGTGTGGTCGGTACCTAATGGTTCGCCCGACTCATACATTTGTGTGACGGCTCATTGGGTTGACCCCCGGTCGTGGCAAATGATGAAACGAACCGTTGCGTTTCAATTGTTTGATTACCCGCACACGGGTAGAAATATTTTTAAACTCTTGGATAAAGTCATTCGACAATACAAGATTGAAGATAAAATCTTTTCAATATCGTTTGATAACGCGTCCAACAATACGGCCGCGGTTGGCCATTTAAAATTAAAGTATAAACCTATCTGTGATGGAGCGTTTTTTCATAGCCGATGCATTGCACATATTATCAACTTGGCCGTGCAAGATGGGTTAAACGTGATCGAAACGCAAAGAAACAATTTTAAAAGAATGTTACGAGATGTTTTTAGCAACAATTCAACATTTTCAAGATACAAAAAATTTTGTGAAGAAGCTAACTGTCAATGGTTGGGGCCTAATTGGGATTGTCCAACAAGATGGAACTCGACTTGTGAAATGTTTGAGAAAGCCATCCAACAAAAACAATCGTTAATTGCGTTTCATCAAATTTTGTCAAATAGGGGTAAATGTGCACCGTACGATCCTAGAAACTGGTTATTGATTGAGATCGTTACGGAGGTTCTTCAAATTTTTAAATCTTGCACAACTAGTTTATCCGGGGTTTACTATCCAACAAGCCCCATTGCTTTACCAAAAATTGCTGTCATGTGCACAAAGTTGACTGAAATTCATTGTAGGGGTGCACCTTATTTTGATATGGGTGCAAAAATGAAAGAAAAATTTAAAAAATATTTTCAACAACTACCCGCTGTTTTGACCTGTGCGGCTGCGTTAAACCCTTGCATCAATGTTGGTGGTGTTGAAGCTTTAATAGAAAAAATTTGTGATGAGCTAGAGTTAAACGACGATCAAAACCCCCATTATAACCAAACTTTAAAGAATGCTTTCAACACCACCTTGGCAAACATGTATGATGTTTACCTTACAAAACACGGGTCGTCTTCCCAAATTCATGACTCGTTAAGAGCTGTTGCCCAATCCCAATCCCAAACCGACCTTGAAATGGGGATGTACTACATGATTTGGGAAGACGCCGGTAAACGTCAAAGGGTAAACACCCCAAGCAGTGAACTTGGAAGGTATGGTGGTACCAACTTTGTGAAACACATGACTCCGGATGAATTTAGAAGTCTTGATTTGCTGGCTTGGTGGAGAGGTAAGGAGGATGAGTTTCCGATCCTCGCCGCCATGGCCAAAGATTTACTAACGGTCCAAGCTTCCACGGTAGCTTCGGAGTCTGCTTTTTCTGTTTCTGGCAGGGTTATATCGATTAGGAGGACTCGACTCACTCCACCAGCTGTAGAGATGTCGATTTGCTACAAGGATTACTTGGACTCTTTAGATAGGGCACAACATCAACGCTCACTCGAGGGGGAAATGGAGTATGAGGCGGCCTTGTATGAAGACGAGGTCAATCAAGGACACACTCAACCAATGACCGATGAAGAAGCCGCGTACGACGATTACCTAAGGAATAGCTCGGGATCGGGTAGCGAAGAAAATGAGTAACAAACATCAACTTGTTAATGTAATCGTGTCTAAGCATTCTTTAATGTTTGTATTTTTGAGTTACGAATATGCGATAACGATTTAATGTTTGTATTTTTAATGTAAAAGCTATAAATGAAAGTTATGTGTTTTTAATCTTCCAAGCAAAGAATGCTAACAACGAAACCCTAAACCCTAAACCCTAAAGCAAAAAAAAAAAAAAAAAAAAAAAAAAAAAAAAAAAACCGGTTAACCGGTTAGACCGGTTATTAAAAACCGGTTATAAAAAAACCGGTTTAATAACCGGTTCTAACCGGTTTCTAAACCGGTCCAAACCGGTTTGGCCGGTTTGAGTTTTCATTGATAAAAACCGGTTAATAACCGGTCCGGTTATTAACCGAACCGGTTTTTTTCTGGATAAAAAAAACCGGTCCGGTTAATAACCGAACCGGTTTTTTCAAAAAAACCGATTTGTGCACCTCTAGTCATGAGTGGAGGGAAGATTTAGGAGTGAACAATAGAAGGTTAAATATAATAGTTATTACAAGATTAATGTAATTAATATGAAATTATAGTTTCAACAAGAATATTCACATAATAAATGCTTAGGACACATGTTAGAAAATCCCATATTGTCATATATAATAACTAGCATTTCACCCGTCCGGTGGACGGAAATATCAACGTAGGAATGTGACGACTACATTAATTCAGGTTGCCTCAATACTATAAAATCAATTTACAATCTAACATCAAATTAATCAAAAAGAGTTTGTATTCTAAAACAATAACTATACGAGTTTAGCTAGCCCAAAGTCACCCACCATGGGTTGATCAACGTTTTCGGGTCACATTTCTCGTGTAGATATAAGAAACCATATGCAGCACCAACCGCAATCCTTTACGCGTGCTCCAATCTTGTGTTGGTTTACCTGAAATTTAAACATTAATGTTTGAAAAGGAATCATACAAATACCATATGCTTAATCAGCCCGAACCCATTTTAGACATAATGAACGTTATATTTTTTCAAAGTGGCCCGTTTTGTTTCGAACTAAATTGCATTTTTTTTAAAGTGGGTTGTTTTGAACCAAACCTAATGACTTTTTTTAAGTGGCCTGATTTGACCCGAACCAAATTGATTTTTTTATGTAGCCCATTTTGACCCGAACAAATTTTAAATTTTTAAGTGGCCTGTTTGCAAACTCATTTCACTCGAACCCGTTTTGACCTAGCACCCAATCCGACCTGCCTATTTTGACCCAAACCTATTTTTTAAGTGGCTCTTTGACATGAACTAAATTGTTTTTTTAAATAGCCCGTTTTGACTTGAACTCATTTTCACTTGAACCTGTTTCGACAAACCAAGTCCGACCCAAATTCGTTTTGACACATCACCTAACCCGACCAGCCCATTATCGCATATTAATACTTTAGTTTATAACTTTACAATAAAAAAATACAAATTTATATAAAAATTCATGGTAACTGTGGAGTTTACTTTTGAGAATTAGTTGAAATTGTTAGTTACTCCTCCATTCTTTTTTTTTATTTATATTACGTCTACATTTAGAGCGCTTTACACAAAAACACATTTAAAGAATAAATAAAACAAAACTTAAAGGGGTCAAACGGGCCAAACCCGCAAATCCATCGTGGTGACCCGAATCCGACCGGTTTAGTTCAATTGTTTCACCTGCTATCGAGATGCTCTACTCTTTTGACCTTCTCTTCCCAAGTTAATGTCAACATTAAACTCCTTGGTTTCCCTTCTGATTAAAACCTAAATTACATGTATTCATATGAAACAAAACATAAATCACAACATGCATTCACTAAATGGGTCTGCTAATATTGGGGGTATTAATCGGAGCAATTATTAGGTGATTAAATCAGTATGAAGGTGTTTACTTTATTACTAAATAGCATTTTAGTGGTTCAAAATTTAAAAACAATCAAAAAGGAAAAACTTACAGATAGTGACCTAACTTTTTTCTGAACAACTACTATTAAAGTTTAATAAAAAAATGCCAAATGCTGCCCTTCTATGCGAAAAAAGCATTCAAAATGAGCATACATCAAAAAGAATTTGATAAATTAAATTAGTATAGATAATTAATAAAACAATCATTTGAAAGATAATACATGTGATTGTTAGCAAAACCAAATAGACTATAAAACAGTCACTAACAACTTGGACAAAGTGTTATGGTATAACTACAAGTTTGATTTGCATTGATAAGTCATAAGCATCTTTCTTTAAAAAAAGAAGAATATACGACATAAAGGATATAAGTAAAATTGAAAAATACCTTGTTCAACATTCTCAAAAGCACTTTCAACAATTGGTTCCAAGTATGAAAGTCAACATCCATAGCAGCAGCAAAAATCAAATAAATTATTTGCCAATTAGATTTAGTGCTCTAACTTTTAATTTGATCATCTGTTTGGACTTTGGAAAACATCATATCTCACTTTCAAAAATCCAATTCTATGGTCAAAACAATTTATAATAAAGTAGGCATACCAGTCAACAATAAATCTTCTGATTGATTTACTCGGGCATGAAAAATAGCTTCGTCTATATTTTATATTTACCATTTAAAAAAATACGGCCAGCTAATAAATCAACCACATCTACCAAATTTATCAAGTTTCCATTTTACAACTATATTCGACTCAAAATATTGATGTGTTGTGAGTTTATAATTTTGTTTTGTGGTGAAGAGTGAGAAAAATGAAATGAAACCTATTGTAAGGTAACTAAAAATATTCCTGCACATAGAAAAATTAATCATGCACTTGTAAGTAAAACCCATTGTAAAGTCACATCCGTTTATAGATACATTTTCTGTTCTTATTATAAAGAAATTTCATATGTTTGAAAACAAATATAAGGGATTCCTTGCATATGAATAAATAGTAAGTGTGTGTAGGAGACCTAATTCACTGATTGAACATGTAGCAGCCATTGTAAATTTAAACAATATTCATAATCTTATTTCGTTGATTATTTATTGTAAATTTAAAAATGATATCAAGTAACCCGGTGCCAGTATACGGACAACTCAGTGCTAGTACACGCACTCGTAAGTAGCATCGAATGCGTGATCGGTGCCGATGATCCCACACCACGTGTAACACCGATGCATAACCGGTGCTGGTACCCACGTAACATGGTCATCACCAAATTAAATATTAGTTTCATCAAAAACTAAACATCAGAAGCAGAAGCAGCGTACCTTCCTTTTTCCCACAGAGACTGCACAACAGCACAAGTACCAAACTGAAATCCATGGTAAATATTATCAGAATGCTAGTCAATATATATAGTTAAAAAGCACAAATATCATATGAGTAACCCATGCAATAATCAAAAGAATATGATAGATCATTCAAAAGATACTATGTTTTCAGGGTATACGCTGCCTAAACATTAACATATAAAAAAGGTCCAGACTTTATCTCCATCTTTTTTTCAATCTCACATCATTATCAAAAACATGGCACACACATCCAATATTTCATAAAGAGTAAAAACTTACCAACAGCCATCCAATCTGGAGGGTGAATAGTGCATTTCCCTCGGTTTTTGAAAGTCGCAGCCAACCATATTGGGACTTGAGTAGGTGTTTGTGTTTGAAAGAAACCAAAATCATAATGCCAATAATATTAAAAGAACTCGTTAAAATTATAACGTGCTATCTATAACTATATTAAAGAAGTAAGAAGTTACTAACTAAAATCATGAAACACCTTAATAAGAACACCACCTCTAGGATGCTTCCTGGCCGCCTTCTTTTTTGGCACAATCACAATCTGCAAAGAATATAGTATTTTCTTTAAACCATCATAGAAGATTGAAATTTGAGATGCAAAAATATTAAGCCCACTGATTTAATTAATAAATAAATTGTAATAAATATATATAAAGAACAAAATAACACCATACATGGATGGGGCTAGCGTATAAAGCTCACACGCTTATTTATTAGGCGAACTTCAATTTAGGCCCGCCCTTGGGCTCAGAATCATTTAAGAAACCTGCAACGGTCGCGGCGAGAGATCAAAATAAATTTCGGTGTGTTTTATTTTTAAGATACCTCTGCTCAGCTCATCCTTAAGTCTTGAAATCATGGCTGAGTGCATATATCCAAAACTAAACAATAACCATGTATATTAATTAACAAACTATTATAAAAAAAACAGGATGGTATTCTCACCTTATTTATTAGATTAAATTCAGAACTTGATAAAGAGCTCATATCCAATTTCTTTATGACCACTTCTTCAGTCGTATTTGCTTTCCATAAAATACCCGACAATAAGTGCCTTCCCCAATTGAAATATATGAACCGTAACATCCTCGTTTCGATAATAAATAAATAAAACATTAAGAGTTTATTTTAGTTATCATGTCATGTTACGTTGAATTAAATTAATTAAATAATATGTAGAAGTATGGATAATATTAAGAGAGGTTAGTGATTTGGGCCTAAAAGCTTTTGAGCTTTGCCTATTTAAACCTTAAAAACCCTAACACATCCTCATCCTTATCATTCCATCATCATTCTCTAATAATCATTGTCACCACATCCATACACACACAAAAATCACCTGTACACCAAACCTTCCAAATCCAATCTCATCCATCCTAGATCTAGTTCAATTACACCAAAAAGGTAAACTTTATATTTATTGCAATTCTTTCTCGTTAAGATTATCGGCACGTAAATCAAGCTAAACCAACGTAAACGAACTAAGATAAACGAGTTCAATCAAATCTAATAATAATAACAATAACATAAGATGTGACGAAATACAAATAGTAATAATGAATTTCAAAGATTAAAGGAAGAACGGCCGTAGCCGAGGCTCGGTGCAGACGGGTTTTCAACAGAACCCGGACTCCTACTCGGCTCGAACCAAACCCGGAATGGAACCCGACTGTGAAAACGAACCCGAACCAGATCTGCGATGTAGAGGTTCGGGCCACCGAACCCGTATAAACCCAAACTTTCGCCCCCGTTCGTCTCCGGTAAGCCGTGTCTCCGGTGAACGGCAAATCTGCACGCAACCTGAGGAGAAGGAACCAAATCAAAAGCAGATCCAACTAACCATATGCGACCCGAAGCACGTGCGAATAGGAAGAATTCGCATAGCCGTGCGAATATTGGTATGCGAATGGCTTATGCGAATTCTTCCCGAGCGAATATCCCGTGCGAATAGGATGTGTGCGACTTGAATCCAAACCCTCATGCGATTTGACTTTTATCTTGGTGAATTAGACCTCAGGTGCACATCGCCGTGCTCGCCGGAGAAGACAAGGGAAAGAGGACGGCTCGGCTTACAAGGAAAGGAAGCAAAGCCGATGTAGGGTTACGCTTAATTCCCCAACATCCTTCATCGTCGGCCAGGGTCTCCGGAAGCAGCAAGGGAGGCGGCGGGCAGTGCAGAGATATAGGGGGTGTTTGGGATTCCTTATTTTTACCTCCTTATAGCTTATGACTTATGATATGTTAAAAGAAAGTGTTTGGGTTTCCTTTTTATGTGAGAGAAAATGTTGATAAGTTACACATTTGTAACTTATGACTTCTCCTTATAAGTTATAAGGAGGTGAAAATAAGGAATCCCAAACAGCCCCATATATGGGGGAAGGAGAGAAGTGAGAGAGAGGGGGGGGGGGGGGGTCCTGGGGGCCGGGTATAAGTTATTAGGGTTAGGGGTAGTTTGGATAATTTAATAATATCTTTTAATAATAATAGTAATAAATAATAATAAAGGTAAAGCTAGTAGATAAATAATAATAATAATAATAATAATAATAATAATAATACTCATTAATAATAAAAGAAAATAGTAACAAACAAATGAGAACCGACTCGTTAAGAAAGTTTACACTTGATGCGAACCCGTGTAGTAAGAATACTTAAGAATATGAGTACGTGAGTAAATAGTAACTTATAAAAAATATGGGAACTTAACCCGACTCATCTAGAAACCGTAAACCGCCTTATGCGAAACTAATGGGTTATGGGACCCGTTTGGAAACACCAGTTTGGAAACACCTAAAAAGAGTCCGTTGTAAATAAAGAAATTAAAAGGAGTGTACGAACGAAGGATAACTTACGAAAATAAATAATAATAATAATAATAATAATAATAAGAACGAATAGTAAAGAACTAATATAATAATAAATATAAATACGATAATAATAAATGTCGTTAAGAGTGTAAATTAATAAAGACGGTTCAATAATAAGATAATGCCAAGTATATTAAATGAACAGGAACGGTTAAAAAGGTTCCATGTCGGTTCGGTTAACTTAAAAGTTAACCCCGTTAACTTAAAAATGAATGACAAGGGATTATAAGAGCATTAATTCGCGTGCCTTATTAAACAGTTAGCCGCGCACAAGTCAGGAAGGGAATGACTATTAATGGTGAGCGTAACAAGATCCAGGTGAGTTCTAGCCCCTTTTATGTGTTATGTTTTCGGGGCTGTGTGCATACTACGATGTGTTAGATTAATACACTTACCTTAAATGGTAAGTGTATATTAGATATGTGTTTGCATATGAACGTGAATGTTATGGACTGATTAACTAGTATGCACGTAGTTGTTATATTAGTTATGATTGAAGGATGCGGAAAGGAAATATGTAATAAGTAGAATAGTATGGTATGTTAGGGGGCACTGGGCCCTAATAATAACTGAGGTATGTAGGGACTGGACCCTTATATTATCCAAGGTATGTAGGGACTGGATTCTTTTAATATCCAAGGTATGTAGGACGCCGGATCCTTATTAATTCTGAGGTATGTAGGGACTGGATTCTTTTAATATCCAAGGTATGTAGGACGCCGGATCCTTATTAATTCCGAGGTATTTAAGGACTGGACCCTTATAATATCCAAGGTATGCGGGGATCGGATCCTTATAGTATCCGAGGTATGTAGTTAGTCAGATGCATGAATGTATGTATGTATGTTTAAGTAATAGATGAACAGGCAAGTATTAATACGTATCTTTGGATGCGTATTAGTAAGTAAGTAAATGTAATGTATGTTAATTAACTAGAACTCACTCAGCGTAGCTGACTTTTAGTATGCACTCAAGCAAGTAGAACGAGGCAAGTTGCTTGAGGAGAACACGTGGCAATAAGAGGAAGACTAGCATCGCTATGAATAAGATTCTCGTGTTGGTTATGTTTTATGTTAAGCCTTATTTTGTTTCCGCTTAAGACAAGTATTTAAGTTATGCATGATGGTTGACTTTTATTCCGCGAAATGTTTTAATTAACTCTGATTTTCCGAATTATGTGAAAGAGTAAATCCAACCAGCGTGAAAGTAGGGTTCCCGGGCTCGGGGGCCTTACAGGTTGGTATCAGAGCATAAGTTCGAGAGAATAAGCATCCTACATGCTTAGACTCGAACAGAGAATGGGACGTAAAGAAGAAAAGAAAGAAGATGCCAGTCAGAGAATACCATGTGTCACTCAAGCAAGCTTAAGAATGTGAATTTCCTTATGTATAACGTAGGGATAAGTAAGAAAATTATATGAGTTGTTAAAGATAAGATTAATTGCTTATGTTTGAAATGTTTGATTGTTTAACTGCTCTACGTAGAACCAAGCACAAGTAGACTCATGAAAGGAAGTGTATAGGACACATAAAGTAATGTGAGCAGCTAATCCCAGCTGGCTACTGTTATTACCTGCAGCCTTACTGTCCTTGTACTAAATAGTTCCTCACCTGACGATGTTTGTGTTTTCCGTTAGAATTCGAATGGCTGGTGCCAAGACAGAGCGAGGAGGGCGCACTGGATGCCTTGGTAGGCAACGTGTTAACCGACTACCCTTTGAAGAACCGATTACTGACTCTAGTGAAGAGGAAAACATGACTGTACATGAAGAAGAGAATCAGATCGACCCTGCTATTCAAGCTGCTATTACTCGAGCAGTAGCTGCCCCAGTAAAGAATCTTCAACGGGAAAAGTCTACTGAGGGCCATGCAAGAACCATGGAGAAGAAAGAGAAGAAGTGGATTGTTCCTACTAAACAACCCGGTACGCAAACATGGAATCCTAAGGATAAGAAGCAGAAGACGGGGGAGAGGAAATTGTGTAAGACTTGTGATAAGATACATGGTGGTGAGTGCAAGTGGGTTGCTGGTACTGCTGTTTGTCACAAGTGTGGAAAGGCTCATGGTGGTGAGTGTAGGTTGGGGTCGAAAGCATGTTACAGATGCGAGAAGATGGGGCACTTCTCTTGGGAACGCAAGAACGAGCATAAATGTTTCAATTATGGAGCTGGTGGTCACAAGGCTTATGAATGTAAGAAGCCTAAAGCAGGAGGGGGAGAAGCAAGGAAGACGTTGCAGACTTAGAATTCCCTATCAATGAATGAAACTGGAGGAAGAAGCACTCAAGAAGGACGAGTTATTTTGTCTAAATATTACGCTATCTATGATCTTAAAGATTTCGTGCTTACTATTTAAGTTTAAAATTTTAGACTTATGATTGAATGTGATGAGTATGGATTGAATTATGATATTAATGGGTCCTTGTGAACGACAGTTGTGACATCTGCCCCGATCCGACCCGACCCAGGTACCCGTTTCTCTGACCCGATCTCTTTCTTTTATGATTTAATATTTATTTATACTTATATTTTACTTTTAATAATAATAATATACTTTTCCTTCCCGCCTCTTTCTCTCTCTTTCTTTCCGCCGTCCCGTCCCTCTCCTTCTCTCTTTCCGCCTTCTTTTCCCTCTTGTCGCCGTCCCGCCCTTAAGCCTTGTTTCCCTCTTTTTCTTCTAACTCTTTGCTTTTCCTTTGTTCCTTCCCGCCTAAGGTTGTCTGCGCAGCTCCACGCGCCAGACCCCTTACAAGGAATCCTGCGTGAAGACCACCTGTTTCAGCGTTACGCGAGACGAACTCTTCTCGCAGCGCGCTAAGGATTTGTAGTTCTTCTCGCAGCGCGCTAAGAATCGTAGTTCATCCCTCGACGCGCGAAGAATTTGTTGGAATTACGTATGCCCGAGACACATATTTATATTAATGTGGCTAACTGTGTTTGATCCAAGTCGGGTCATACCCAATAACAAGCTAGACAACACCAAATGTATTCTTTTAATGATTTGATCATTTAAACGAATACCGAACACTACGTGTTTAGAAAATTGGTTTTCTAAACAAACACACTTGAGGATTTAAATAAATTATCTGGATAATTTATTTATATAAATTAATTATTTAATTGGTTAAATAATTACATAAATGTATGTGCATTTTATAAAAATGAGTTTTATAAAATAAGAGATGGAGATATTTAAATGTTAAAACAAAAAAAAAAAAAAAAAAAAAAAAAAAAAAAAAAAAAAAAAAAAAAAATAAAAAATAACAAAACCGGCCACCCCATGTGGGTGGGTGGTTTGTCCATTTATTATTTTGTCCTTTTGTGTTGACATCTCCTTTATACATCTCCAATCACAACACATGCAAAGGATCACTCCTCTCTCCATTTTGAATTCAAGTTTTGAATCAAAAAAACTCTCTCCTTCCCTCTCCTAAAACTCACGGCCAACCTTGGCATTTTGGGAGAGCTTGGTGAGCTTGTTTTGGTGTTCAAGAATCCTAGCAAATAACTTGGTGTTGTTGCAAAAGGCTTGGGGTATCACTCTCTTGAGGTTTTCTTCTTTGGAGGCTTGCCTTTCATTCATCATCCCCTTCAACAACCTACATCTTCCTATAAGGTATAAGGAGGTACATTTACATTTTGTGAGCATATTGTTCTTGTAATATTGATCCTTGTTCATTGGGTTTTAGTTTTAACATAATGGTATGTTCTTTAACAAGTATTAAGATATAAGCTTCCGTTGCGTTTTCTAGTTAAATATGGTTAACTTGACTTTGATAAACTTGTTTAAAACCCAACAATGGCATCAAGAGCCGGTTACAAGGACTTATGCTCCTTGCATGTTCATAAATTTCGGATTTTTTCATGGGTGAAAAGGGGGTCCGAAATTTTGGTGGATTTAACCCCTCATGGTTTTGTAAGATCTTGACATGCATGCAAAGATCTTAGGAAACCATTTAACATTTGGATGTTGAAAATATCAAAATTGCATTTTTGGGGGGGTGTTGAGCCGTAGCCTCCTTTGGGGGGGGGGGGGGGCTGCCTTTTTTTGATGTATTTAGGCAATGGTTGCTTAGGTTGCATGCTTAGAACATTTGGTATGTTTGGATGTGTCATAACCGAAACCGAGACCTTGGATGTGTTGATTGTTGTTATGTGTATGTTGGTTATATTTATTATTCAATATGGTTGTAATAATTCATATTTTAGGCTTGTGTAATTTATTTATTCATAAGTTGGTATGTAATAAATAGATTAGTTGCATTTTCTTTGTTTTAGAAAAATATGTATTAGGATACATTTTGTAAAAATTGAAGATGCAAGAATTGGTGGATTTGGGCCTTGGACCAAATTTTGGGCTTGTTGGGCCTCACCGGCCCATCATGGGATTCAAGCCCATTAAGCCCATAAATTTCACTCTTGGGCCCAAGAAGACTTTTGGAAGTTTGGAGCCCATTTACAAGCCCAACAAGAACACAAACAACTTGGAAAGGATACTTGAAGCATTTGGATGCAAGGTCAAGTGGGAGTCAACATTCCATCCTTGTGTCATGTTTTGTCCCTTAGGTGAGACTTATGACCTATACTTGTTTCGGCTAACAAGTATGGTCAAACTTAGCGGTTCTCGGTTATGACTATATTTTGCATGTATGCTTGGTTGTTTGTTTTACTTTATGTAATGTGTGGTTGATAGATATTAGGATATCCAAACCGTCACATAGGAACGACAACTAGCATAAAACGGGTTCTAATATATATTTGGTAATATCGCGTCAATTAGTTAATAAAATGGGTTTATTAAAACTAAGCGATTACTCACATATAATAAAATTGGTTTTATTATAACTAGAACCTTGAAAATTGGTTTTCAAAATCGCCATATTACTAAATGCATGTTAGGATATGGCATAATGTTTTTCAAACTAGAATATTGGAAAACTTAAAAATCCCTTTTTCATAATTACCAAGGAAACAAGTCTAACACCATCCTTTTGTAAGACACTTAACGTATTAGGAAACTTTAAATGGGATAAAGGTCACCTAACCATTTTAGAGCAAACTAATATACTTAAGGTAATATTAACATAATTGTGGGATAAAGGTCACCTAACCACTTGTATGTTAATCTTACATGTTTATACAAGTAGGACGACTTGAATTGGAAACCATGTGATAAAGGTCACCTAAGCATGGGGTCCAATGGTGTTGATGGGATAAACATGCCAACACGAAATAAGGATTTCGAATGGTCCCATACCTCTAGAAGTTGCAAAGGGTTGCAATTGTCAAGGTTGACTACCTTGTTAAATCAAATAACGGGATAAAGGTCACCTAACCAAAATTTGATTTATCGTTGGATTCTAGAATTTAATTATTATTTTAAAATTTGGAATAAAAGGGTATTAATAATTAAATTGTTTATAATACTAAAATAAAACTTTGTTAAATTTTGTAGATGGCCGCTAACAATGCAAACACCTCTACCCATAACACCCGTAACCTATCCTTAAGAACCATCCTTGAAAAGGATCGTCTAAACCATAATAACTTTATGGATTGGTATCGCAACTTGAGAATAGTTCTCAAGCAAGAAGAGATATCATATGTCTTAGACGATCCCATTCCCGACGAGCCTAACGTGGAAGATGAAGAGGCTTATTACGATTGGGTCAAGTACACCAAAGATTCGGTACAAGCCTCTTGCCTCATGTTAGCAACTATGATTCCCGAAATCCAAAAGGATTTCGAGCATCATGGGGCATACGACATGATAACTCAATTGAAGGAAATGTTCCTTCAACAAGCTAGAGCGGAACGTTTCGAAACGGTTCGAGCGTTTCATGCATGTCGTATGGAGGAAACCCAAAGCGTCTCATCTTATGTCCTAAAGATGAAAAGCTACATTGAAAAGCTAAATAGGTTGAATTGTCCCGTGTCTAATGAGTTGGCTACGGATTTGATCCTCAACTCATTGACCAAAAGGTTTGAAACTTTTGTCATAAATTATAACATGAATGGATGGGACAAAAGCATTGGTGAGCTTCACGCAATGCTAAGAACGGCCGAAGCGGGAATGGGTAAAAAGGTTTTACCCGTTCTAACAATCAATGAAGGCAAAAAGGGACATAACTCCAAACCCAAAGCAAGTGTTGCTAAGGGCAAGGGCCACGTCCAAGGAAAGGGAAAGAGAAAAGCCATTACGCCCTACAAACCGAAGGAAAAGAAGCAAAAGGTTGCGACGCAAGATCCATGCTTTGAGTGTGGAGAGATAGGTCATTGGAAAAGAAATTGTCCGACCTATCTCAATGCATTAAAAGATAAGAGGGATGCGGGGCATACCTCAGGTATTATCTTTACTATATATGTTGAACTAAATGTTATTTCTTCAAATACATGGGTACTTGATACCGGATGTGGAACTCACATTTGCAATTTGTTGCAGGGGTTCAAAAGAAGTAAACAACTCAACAAAGGGGACATTAGTCTCTTTATGGGCAATGGAGCAAGAGTTGAAGTCCAAGCCCAAGGAGACTACTTGTTAAAGCTTCCAAGTGGTTTGGAAGTAATTTTGAAGAATGTTTTGTATGCTCCTAAGTTAAGGAGAAACATTATTTCCGTGTCCCTTTTGAAACAATGTGGCTTTGATTTTAAATTTATGGATTATGATATTCATGTTTTGATGAATGGCATATTTTATTTTAAAGCTATACCCATGAATGGTATATATGAAATAGATCAAAGTGGTATGTCACATAGTAGTTCAATGTATAATGTCAACACCAAGAAACTCAAGAAGGACTTGGGTGATCCCTATCTTTGGCATTGTCGCCTTGGACATATAAGCAAGAATCGCATGCAAACTCTTCGCAAGAGTGGTATTCTAGAAACCAATGAGTTTGATTCATTTGATGTATGTGAATCTTGTTTACAAGGCAAAATGACAAAGCAACCCTTTAATAAAACTTTTGAAAGGTCAAAAGAATTATTGGGTATCATACATTCGGATGTATGTGGTCCTTTTAGACCAATGACTAGGAATGGTGAAAGATACTTCATTACCTTTATTGACGATTATAGTCGATATGGTTATGTGTACTTAATGAAACACAAAGATGAAGCTTTTGAAATGTTCAAAGACTTCAAAGCTGAAGTAGAAAGACAACTCAAAACCACAATCAAAGTACTTCGTAGTGATAGAGGAGGTGAATACCTAAGTAGTGTTTTTCAAGATCATCTTAAGAGTTGTGGAATTATTTCACAACTTACTCCACCTGGAACACCACAACATAATGGTGTGTCTGAAAGGAGAAATCGTACCCTATTAGATATGGTTCGATCGATGATGGCTAGAAGCACTTTACCTCTATCATTTTGGGGCTATGCTTTACTTTCCGCTGTTCGCATATTGAATATGGCTCCAACCAAGAAAGTGGAGAAGACACCTTTTGAAGTATGGCATGGAAAGGCTCCATCGCTATCATTCTTAAAAGTTTGGGGTTGTGAAGCTTATGTAAAGCAATACACCCCAAACAAATTAGAAGTCCGATCCACTAAGTGTATCTTTATAGGTTATCCTAAAGATGATTTAGGATATTACTTTTACGATCCTAGTGAGCAAAATGTTATTATTGCTCGAAAGGGTAAGTTCTTGGAAACTAAGTTCCTTGAGGAAGGAACTAATAGTAGAACAGTGAAATTTGATGAGGATCAAGAATCACAAGATGATACACAATTGGTTGATACTAGCACTCAACAAGAGGTTGTTGAAAGTGATCAAGTGGTTGATCAAAACACACAAAACGTTCGCAGATCTGGTAGAATTAGCAATCCACCTGAAAAATATGGATTTTTTGTAGAAGGTTGCTACGTGGTAGATTCGGATGAACCGACCACATACCGTGATGCAATGTCCAAGAATGATTGTGACAAATGGCTTGAAGCCATGAACGTTGAGATGCAATCCATGTATGACAACCAAGTTTGGGAATTGGTTGAACCACCACTCAACTCCAAAGCTGTTGGAAGTAAGTGGGTTTTCAAAAGAAAAACGGATATGCATGGAAACTTGGATACTTATAAAGCAAGACTTGTAGCTAAAGGTTTCACTCAAACTCAAGGGGTTGATTATGATGAAACTTTTTCGCCTGTGGCAATGCTAAAGTCTATTAGGATATTATTTGCCATAGCCGCACATTATGATTATGAAATTTGGCAAATGGATGTCAAGACCGCTTTCCTAAATGGATATCTTGAGGAAGATGTCTATATGGTTCAGCCTGAGGGTTTTGTCGATCCGAAACATCCTAAAAAGGTATGCAAGTTAAAGAAATCAATCTATGGATTGAAACAAGCATCTAGAACTTGGAATCATCGTTTTGATGAAGAAATCAAAAATTTTGGGTTCATCAAGAACGCTGATGAGGCTTGTGTGTATAAAAAGGCTAGTGGGAGTATAATTACCTTCTTAGTATTGTATGTCGATGACATTCTACTATTTGGAAATGACATTCCAACCATGGAAAGCGTTAAGGCTTGGCTTGGAAGTAGATTTTCCATCAAGGATCTTGGTGAAGCTGCCTATATTTTGGGAATAAAGATCTATAGGGATAGGTCAAGGCGCTTGATAGGTTTGAACCAAAGTACATACATTGATAAAATCTTGAAAAGGTTCAAGATGGAAAACTCCAAGAAAGGTTTTGTACCTATTCAAAGAGGGACCATATTGAGTTCAGCTCAATGTCCAAGCTCAAAGGGTGAGCAAGACATGATGAAACAAATCCCATATGCTTCTGCTATAGGATCCATCATGTATGCGATGATATGTACTAGACCGGATGTGTCATGCGCTTTGAGCATGACAAGCAGATACCAACAGAATCCAGGAGACAGTCATTGGATGGCTGTTAAGAGCATATTGAAATACCTTAGGAGAACTAAGGATATGTTTCTGATATATGGATCTGGTGAGGAGGAACTCGCTATAAAAGGTTACACGGATGCGAGCTTCCAAACTGATCGAGATGATTCTCGATCACAATCTGGGTATGTGTTCACTCTTAATGGAGGAGCTGTCTCTTGGAAGAGCTCAAAACAGGAAGTGGTAGCATTGTCCACTACAGAATCAGAATACATCGCCGCTTCATTGGCAGCTCAAGAAGCTGCATGGTTGAAGAAATTCATTACCGATCTAGGGGTGGTCTCTTCCATTCAAGACCCCCTAGAAATCTTTTGTGACAACGAGGGTGCGATTGCACAAATCAAGGAACCTCGTTCGCACCAAAAGACAAGGCACATAGAGCGGAGATTCAACTACATAAGGGATGAAGTTGAAAAGGGAAAGATATGTATTCGCAAAGTTGGAACTGATCAAAATCTTGCGGACCCATTCACGAAGCTCCTAGAAAGACCGAAACATGAGCGTCATGCGAGTGGCTTAGGACTTCGATATTCTAGTAATTGGATTTGATCTATTTTGTATTAAAGTTTAAAAGACTTTTGTAATTTAACTCTTTTATATGATTATGGAATCTTGAGTTAAATTCTAATTTTGCATGTTTAATCCATGAATAAGTTATCTTATTCTAAAAGTCCGTAGTCGATCACATTTGTGGGAACAAATATGAAGCAAGACTATTATGAACTAGGATTGGTGGATATTCATAAGAAATGAATATGGAGCATAGGTTTGCTGCCAAAGTTCATAGATATTTGTGGGATACAAATATTGGACTGACCCGCTCTCAATATTACTACATGGAGTCGATTGACTTGATCATTAGTAATCTTGAGTAAAGGAGAATTTCATATTATCCTTAGACCTGAGATGTATATTGGGTCTTGATTTTCACCAAGTATTACACTTTGACTCCCCCCTTCGCTATTCGTAAAAGATGGTACATAAGGATGAGCTCAGGTGGAGTATAAAGTGATAGTAAGAGGCGTATACAGTCAAGACGGAATTTGTTCCTCTTATGTGTTGAGAGTTTAGATGTCTAAGGCCTGATAAAGTTGAATTGTAAAGAGAATGATCACCTATGTCTCTTAGATTCAACATGACATCTAGTAACAAAGGGATATAATGATAGATTCACCTAAATCATATCAAGTAAGGGACTTGAAGGGATGATGTTATTGAATGGCACTTCGTCAAACACATTAGGGGTGGTGAACTGTTGTTAGGCGGTATTCACCACTTGCATTAATTTTCTATGTATCTCGTGCAAGTGGGAGATTGTTGGAATTACGTATGCCCGAGACACATATTTATATTAATGTGGCTAACTGTGTTTGATCCAAGTCGGGTCATACCCAATAACAAGCTAGACAACACCAAATGTATTCTTTTAATGATTTGATCATTTAAACGAATACCGAACACTACGTGTTTAGAAAATTGGTTTTCTAAACAAACACACTTGAGGATTTAAATAAATTATCTGGATAATTTATTTATATAAATTAATTATTTAATTGGTTA
This sequence comes from Bidens hawaiensis, assembly GCF_021521415.1. Lineage (NCBI taxonomy): Eukaryota > Viridiplantae > Streptophyta > Magnoliopsida > Asterales > Asteraceae > Bidens > Bidens hawaiensis. Next base: position 91,940 of record NW_027505371.1, read on the forward strand.
AATAATTACATAAATGTATGTGCATTTTATAAAAATGAGTTTTATAAAATAAGAGATGGAGATATTTAAATGTTAAAACAAAAAAAAAAAAAAAAAAAAAAAAAAAAAAAAAAAAAAAAAAAAAAATAAAAAATAACAAAACCGGCCACCCCATGTGGGTGGGTGGTTTGTCCATTTATTATTTTGTCCTTTTGTGTTGACATCTCCTTTATACATCTCCAATCACAACACATGCAAAGGATCACTCCTCTCTCCATTTTGAATTCAAGTTTTGAATCAAAAAAACTCTCTCCTTCCCTCTCCTAAAACTCACGGCCAACCTTGGCATTTTGGGAGAGCTTGGTGAGCTTGTTTTGGTGTTCAAGAATCCTAGCAAATAACTTGGTGTTGTTGCAAAAGGCTTGGGGTATCACTCTCTTGAGGTTTTCTTCTTTGGAGGCTTGCCTTTCATTCATCATCCCCTTCAACAACCTACATCTTCCTATAAGGTATAAGGAGGTACATTTACATTTTGTGAGCATATTGTTCTTGTAATATTGATCCTTGTTCATTGGGTTTTAGTTTTAACATAATGGTATGTTCTTTAACAAGTATTAAGATATAAGCTTCCGTTGCGTTTTCTAGTTAAATATGGTTAACTTGACTTTGATAAACTTGTTTAAAACCCAACAGAATTATAGTTCTTCCCGCGGCGCGCTAAGAAATGTGATTCTTCCCGCGGCGCGCTTAGAAATGTAGTTCTTTCCGCGACGCGTTAAGGTTGTTTCTGTCTGCCTTCGCGCTCGCGCTCTCTTGACCTTCTGTGTCTGCCTTCGCGCTCGAGCCTTCTCGCGTTTAACCCTTTGAGTTTTCTTCTGTTTAATCTAGCCGTTTGCTTTTGTGTTGTCTTATCTTTTGTGCTGTTGACCTAATCTGCTTTATGTCTGAAAAGTTACTTTCGGCGCAGCATGCGCACCAACCCCATTGGTTGGCAGAAAAAGTGACTGACATTATCTTTGGAGATCTGCTTTTTCCATGCCTGACCTGTACCTTTATCTGAACCGCCCATGCTTTTTTTTTTACTGTTCCCTGTCAGCTTTATCTTGCCTCTGCAGCTGCCATATCTTTCCATATCTTTTGCTTTTGGATTCTTATGCTTTTTGATATCTTTTGCTTGATCCTGTTAAAGATCTTTTCCCCTTTTCTAGGGATTATGTCTCCTAGGGTTTTCCTATAAATAATAATAATATTTTAACACTACACACACAAAACACTTAATCTCTCCTGTTCTCTTGCTCCTTGCTCTCTCTGCCGTCTTCCTCTCTGCCTCCGTCTTCCTCCCTGTTCTGCCCTGCTTTTCCGGTAATATATATATATTATATATAATAATTTACTTATTAATTATGCTAACTTATAATCAAGACTTAAAACAAATCATTAAAACAACAATCTTATTTATAGGTTAACTTGTGCTTGTTTAAAGTTGGTTCTTGCTTTATCTTACACCGCATCGTTTATCAAGTGAGTAATCTCGTACCTAATCCCTTTTTGCTTTTAATGTTTTGGGATGTTCATGTGTTCATACAAACTTAGAGTCTTAAACTGTTTATGAACTTTAGTCGCGCAGTATCCCATGTGTTGAGGACGTAGACTTGGCTGTTTATTTGTATGTGTGGATCATTAACCGTCTTGTCGGTCTATTCCGCAGTTCTCATGGTACCATTAGATGAACACGGGAGAACTATCGTTTATGATTTTCTCTTTTGTTTACACATGCACAGTTTGTCTTGTTTGTGAGCTCAATTGTGAGCACTGGCAGTCTTATGAATCTTAGAGTTGGTCCCGATCAGATTACACCCTTGTTGAAAACCAGACATACACATGTTGCGCGCAGATTTATTGTTATCTATGTATTGTATTAAACTTGATTTCTCACCAACACGCAAGTGTTTGACGTTTATTTTAACACATGTTCAGGTTTGCGGTAGCTGTTTTGGAGCTTGTGGACACCTAGGAAGTTTTCTTTATTTTGGACCTAGATTAAAATGTATCAAGACAAGTTATTGCTGTTTTATTATTATGATTTATAATATATTGATTTATGATGATTTATGTTATCTTGTGTTTACCCTGCGCGTGCGCGAATGAATGTATTTATTAAATATTGACACCCAATAGTGTCACGAGTAATGAAACAATATGTGGCGCCCCGATGTATAATCCGCCTTTGGTCGGGGTGTTACAGATTGGTATCAGAGCCTGTTGACTTTAGGATAGGTGGTTAGACGTAACGGCCTAGAATACCTAAGAGTCCCTTCTCGCGCATGAGAGAAATCTCATGTTTGCGCGCTTATTGTTAATTACTCGTTATTTATGAATATGCTCGCGCTTGCGCAGTGTATGATTTTATGTTCTACTCCGCGATATTTCGATTTTTGTTGAATTTCGATTTTTATTGATTTTACTTACATATTCGTTTGTTGGATTTGAAAATCCGAAAAGTCATGGTGATACATGAATAGTTGATTTTCAATTTCCATTTACGATTATGTTCTGAGGTTGGAGACTTGAAAAGTCATGGTGATACATGAATTGTCAACCTCCAATACTCATTTTCTTGTATGTTTTATATTGAAGATTGAAAAGTCATGGTGATACATGAATCGTCAATCTCCAATACTCGTTTGCTCGTATATTTTAAATTGGGAATTCGGAAAGTCATGGTGATACATGAATTGTCGATTCTTGATTCGAATTTGTTACCTTTATTAAGTCTGCATTTAGGGTCATTTAATCTACTTTAACTTTTGATAGTATCTAACTCTGCGAAACCAAGCTTTATAAAGTTATACTTTGCGATAAAACCAAGATATTAACTAAAATTAAAACTTTTATAGAATGCCTCCGCTATCTCGCCGATTTCAGAGAAGAGAAGCCTCGCGCATGCGTAGACAGCAACGTTCCCAGGAAATGGCCGCCGCAATAGCCCAAGCTTTGAGCCAAAACAATACCAACACCTCTGGTTACAACATTAAGTCCTTTAACGTGGGTAACCCTCCAAAGTTCACAGGTCTTGAAGGAGCCACCGTGATGCTCCAGTGGCTTAAGAAAATAGAAAACGCTTTCCTCCACACCCAATGCCCCTCAGACAGACGAACCCTATATGCTTCCAGTGTCCTGGAATCTAGAGCGCTTACATGGTGGAATGGAGTAGCTCATGCGCGTGGCGCAGAAGCTGCTTCCAGCATGCTCTGGGAGGAATTTAAGGAAATTCTGACGCGAGAATTCTGCCCTCCCAACGAAGTTAAGCGCCTGGAGGAAGAATTCTGGAACTTGAAGCAATACAGCGGTGAAGCGCGCGAGTACGCGACGCGCTTCCATGAACTAAGCCTGCTTGTCCCTCACCTTGTTACCCCTTCCCGCCGAGCCATAGAGAAATTCCTTGGGGGTCTCCCCATGGAAATTCAAGATTCTGTATGGGCCAGAAACCCAGTTACCCTCTCTGACGCCATCGAGTTGGCCGCTGTGCTCAGCGACAACCATGTCAGAGCAGGAACCCTGTTCCTGCGGGGAACTGAGAAGACCAAACTCACCAAGACTGCCCCTGAACCAACAGAAACCAAACCCGAACCCTCAAACCGTAACAACCTCAAGCGCAGGCGCAAGGCCTACGCGCTTACCAACCCGCCCATTGTCCAGCAACCCATCTACCAACCCCCAGTTTACGCGCCTAACCCTCTGTCAGCCTACCCAACACCTCCTGTAGCCCACAACTATGCCTTAACCAATCCAGCACTCCCTGCCCCGCCAACTAAGAAACCTTACACAGGAAACCATCCCTTTTGCCCAACCTGTAGATTTCACCACCCAACCCAAACCCCGTGTCGACTTTGTAACCGATGTGGCCGTACTGGTCACACTGCTGAAAACTGTAGAGTCCTTCCCGCCAATCCAATTGCGCCAACACCACTAGTCTACCCGCAGAACCCACAATCAATCTACCAAAACCCACGACCCAGATCGTGCTTTAACTGCGGTGATCCCAGTCATTTCCGGAACGCGTGCCCAAGGCTACAAGTGCAAATCACACAAGCGAATCCGGTGAACCAGATTTCAAACCAAGTAACGCGTGGACGAGCTTTTAACATAACCGCGCACCAAGCGCAAGCGAATAATGACGTAGTTAATGGTACATTTTTGCTTAACGGATTTTATGCTTCTGTACTTTTTGATACTGGCGCCGATCGAAGTTTTATCTCTCGCGCCTTTGAGCAGAAGCTTGCGCGACCGCGCGATAACTTAAAAGAAGATTTTTCAGTTGAATTGGCTAATGGCGAAACTGTTTTAATTAACTCTGTGATTAAAGATTGCACGCTTAACCTTAACGAAAACGATTTTCTAATCGACCTCATCCCCATGCCTCTTGGAAGCTTTGATGTCATTATTGGTATGGACTGGCTCTCGAATAATCGCGCCGAAGTTATTTGCGCCAAGAAGATGGTTCGCATACCTCGAGAAAATGGTGATCTTCATATCTACGGCGAAAAACCCTCCAGTGGTCTTAAACTTATGTCTTGCGCCGAAGCCCGAAGGCTCATGCGGAAAAGGTGTATTGCATTCTTAGCTCATGTGGTTAAACCTGCTGAAGAAGAGAAGCTTCGCGATATCCCTGTTGTGCGTGATTTCCCTGAAGTTTTTCCTGATGATCTTCCTGGTATCCCTCCCGCTCGTGAAGTCGAGTTTCGTGTTGATCTTGTCCCTGGTGCTTCCCCCGTAGCTAAATCTCCTTATCGTCTTGCACCCGCTGAGATGCAAGAATTGGCAAGCCAACTTCAAGAGTTGACTGCTAAAGGATTCATTCGCCCTAGCTCTTCGCCCTGGGGTGCTCCGGTGTTGTTCGTTAAAAAGAAAGATGGATCGTTTCGCATGTGTATAGATTACCGCGAGTTGAACAAACTCACCATTAAAAACCGGTATCCCTTACCGCGTATTGACGACCTCTTTGATCAACTCCAAGGTGCCTCTTGTTTTTCCAAGATTGATCTCCGCTCTGGCTATCACCAGTTGCGCATCCGCGATGAAGATGTTCCGAAGACTGCTTTTCGAACTCGTTATGGCCATTTTGAATTCTTGGTCATGTCCTTCGGTTTAACCAACGCACCCGTCGTTTTCATGGATCTAATGAATCGGGTGTGTAGGCCTTTCTTGGATAAATTCGTGATTGTGTTTATCGATGATGTTCTGGTGTATTCTAAGACCAAGGCCGAGCATGAGCAACATCTCCGATTGGTATTGCAAAAGCTTAGAGCTGAGCAACTCTATGCTAAGCTTTCCAAGTGTGAATTCTGGTCTGATGAAGTACAGTTTCTTGGTCATGTTGTAAACAAGATGGGTATTCATGTCGACCCATCCAAGATTGAAGCAATCAAGAACTGGATTACGCCATCCTCTCCTTCTGAGATCCGTTCCTTTCTGGGCTTAGCTGGTTACTACCGGCGATTTATTTCGAACTTCTCAAAGATCGCTTTGCCTTTAACAGCTCTAACGCACAAAGGTAAACCGTATATTTGGGGCTCGAAGCAAGAAGAAGCCTTTCTATCGCTCAAGCGATTGTTGTGTGAAGCTCCTGTTCTTGCGCTACCTGAGGGTAATGAAGATTTTGTCGTGTATTGCGATGCATCCAACCAAGGTCTCGGTTGTGTTCTTATGCAACGAGGCAAGGTTATCGCTTACGCATCAAGGCAACTTAAGGTTCATGAAAAGAATTATACAACTCACGACCTCGAACTAGGCGCAGTTGTTTTTGCCTTGAAGATCTGGAGACACTACCTTTATGGTACTAAGTGTATCCTCTACACTGACCATAAAAGCCTTCAGCATATCTTTGATCAGAAGGAACTTAACATGAGGCAACGCCGATGGAACGAACTCATCAGCGATTACGATTGTGAGATCCGGTATCATCCTGGTAAGGCTAATGTGGTAGCCGATGCGCTCAGCCGAAAACCCTGCCAGCTTAACTGTATCTTGCCGCGCACGCATCTTCACTTTGCGCCGATTCAAAGCAACCTTGAATCGCGTATTCGTGACGCGCAGCGCGCATCCATCAGTAATGGTAACCTTCGCGCCGAGTTAGCGTGTGGCGCGGAAGCGCATTTTGTCCCTAATCTGAGTGGAATTCTCTGCTATCTCAATCGCATCTGGATTCCCTTTGATGAGAATCTTCGCGCTGATATCCTGAGTGAAGCGCACAAATCTCGGTATTCTATTCATCCTGGCGCTGATAAGATGTACAAGGATTTGCGCATTACTTATTGGTGGCCCGGTATGAAAAAGGATATTGCTGTGTTCGTAGCTAAATGTCTGACTTGTTCTAAAGTGAAAGCTGAACACCAACGCCCATCTGGTTTGCTCGAACAACCAGAAATTCCTACGTGGAAATGGGAATGTGTAGCGATGGACTTTATTACCAAGTTACCTTTGACAGCAAGCAAACATGATAGCATTTGGGTAATAGTGGATCGTTTGACTAAGTCTGCTCACTTCCTGCCCATTCGTGAAAACTACCGTGTTGAGCAACTCGCGCAGCTGTATGTCAAGGAAATTGTTTGCCGTCATGGTACTCCTTTGAGCATCATATCCGATCGCGATGGCCGTTTTATATCTCGCTTTTGGAAATCTCTCCAATCTGCGCTAGGAACTCGCTTGGACATGAGTACGGCATATCATCCTCAGACTGACGGTCAGTCTGAGCGAACTATTCAAACTCTTGAGGATATGCTCCGATCTTGTGTTCTTGATTTTGGAGGTAATTGGGATTCGCACCTGCCTTTGATCGAGTTCTCTTATAATAACAGCTATCATTCCAGTATTGGTATGGCCCCATTTGAAGCACTTTACGGTCGTAAGTGCCGCTCCCCGATTTGTTGGAGCGAAGTGGGAGAAGCTCAAATCACAGGACCCGAACTTTTTCAAGAGACAACCGATAAAATCGCCAAGATCCGTGATCATCTGCTGACTGCCAGAAGCCGACAGAAGAGTTACGCAGATCGTAGGCGGAAGCCTCTCGAATTTCAAGTTGGTGATCTTGTTCTCCTCAAGGTGTCGCCCTGGAAGGGTGTTGTCCGCTTTGGGAAGAAAGGTAAGCTTGCTCCTTGTTATGTTGGACCATTTAAGATTCTCGCGCGTGTGGGAAAAGTTGCCTACAGACTTGACCTGCCGCCCGCGCTCAGTAATGTGCATCCAACGTTCCATGTATCCAATCTCAAGAAGTGTTTAGCTGACGAGAACCTTCACATTCCACTTGATGAAGTTCAAGTTGATGAAACTATGCATTTTGTTGAGAAGCCTGTTGAGATTATGGATCGCGAGGTAAAGCAAACCATGCGCAGTCGTATCCCTATCGTGAAAGTTCGCTGGGAGTCCAAGCGCGGAGCCGAGTTTACATGGGAAAGGGAAGATCAAATGAAGATCAAGTACCCGCACCTGTTCTCTGCGCAACCTACTTCGAGATAAATTTCGGGACGAAATTTCTTAAAGTAGGGGAGACTGTGACATCTGCCCCGATCCGACCCGACCCAGGTACCCGTTTCTCTGACCCGATCTCTTTCTTTTATGATTTAATATTTATTTATACTTATATTTTACTTTTAATAATAATAATATACTTTTCCTTCCCGCCTCTTTCTCTCTCTTTCTTTCCGCCGTCCCGTCCCTCTCCTTCTCTCTTTCCGCCTTCTTTTCCCTCTTGTCGCCGTCCCGCCCTTAAGCCTTGTTTCCCTCTTTTTCTTCTAACTCTTTGCTTGTCCTTTGTTCCTTCCCGCCTAAGGTTGTCTGCGCAGCTCCACGCGCCAGACCCCTTACAAGGAATCCTGCGTGAAGACCACCTGTTTCAGCGTTACGCGAGACGAACTCTTCTCGCAGCGCGCTAAGGATTTGTAGTTCTTCTCGCAGCGCGCTAAGAATCGTAGTTCATCCCTCGACGCGCGAAGAATTATAGTTCTTCCCGCGGCGCGCTAAGAAATGTGATTCTTCCCGCGGCGCGCTTAGAAATGTAGTTCTTTCCGCGACGCGTTAAGGTTGTTTCTGTCTGCCTTCGCGCTCGCGCTCTCTTGACCTTCTGTGTCTGCCTTCGCGCTCGAGCCTTCTCGCGTTTAACCCTTTGAGTTTTCTTCTGTTTAATCTAGCCGTTTGCTTTTGTGTTGTCTTATCTTTTGTGCTGTTGACCTAATCTGCTTTATGTCTGAAAAGTTACTTTCGGCGCAGCATGCGCACCAACCCCATTGGTTGGCAGAAAAAGTGACTGACATTATCTTTGGAGATCTGCTTTTTCCATGCCTGACCTGTACCTTTATCTGAACCGCCCATGCTTTTTTTTTTACTGTTCCCTGTCAGCTTTATCTTGCCTCTGCAGCTGCCATATCTTTCCATATCTTTTGCTTTTGGATTCTTATGCTTTTTGATATCTTTTGCTTGATCCTGTTAAAGATCTTTTCCCCTTTTCTAGGGATTATGTCTCCTAGGGTTTTCCTATAAATAATAATAATATTTTAACACTACACACACAAAACACTTAATCTCTCCTGTTCTCTTGCTCCTTGCTCTCTCTGCCGTCTTCCTCTCTGCCTCCGTCTTCCTCCCTGTTCTGCCCTGCTTTTCCGGTAATATATATATATTATATATAATAATTTACTTATTAATTATGCTAACTTATAATCAAGACTTAAAACAAATCATTAAAACAACAATCTTATTTATAGGTTAACTTGTGCTTGTTTAAAGTTGGTTCTTGCTTTATCTTACACCGCATCGTTTATCAAGTGAGTAATCTCGTACCTAATCCCTTTTTGCTTTTAATGTTTTGGGATGTTCATGTGTTCATACAAACTTAGAGTCTTAAACTGTTTATGAACTTTAGTCGCGCAGTATCCCATGTGTTGAGGACGTAGACTTGGCTGTTTATTTGTATGTGTGGATCATTAACCGTCTTGTCGGTCTATTCCGCAGTTCTCATGGTACCATTAGATGAACACGGGAGAACTATCGTTTATGATTTTCTCTTTTGTTTACACATGCACAGTTTGTCTTGTTTGTGAGCTCAATTGTGAGCACTGGCAGTCTTATGAATCTTAGAGTTGGTCCCGATCAGATTACACCCTTGTTGAAAACCAGACATACACATGTTGCGCGCAGATTTATTGTTATCTATGTATTGTATTAAACTTGATTTCTCACCAACACGCAAGTGTTTGACGTTTATTTTAACACATGTTCAGGTTTGCGGTAGCTGTTTTGGAGCTTGTGGACACCTAGGAAGTTTTCTTTATTTTGGACCTAGATTAAAATGTATCAAGACAAGTTATTGCTGTTTTATTATTATGATTTATAATATATTGATTTATGATGATTTATGTTATCTTGTGTTTACCCTGCGCGTGCGCGAATGAATGTATTTATTAAATATTGACACCCAATAGTGTCACGAGTAATGAAACAATATGTGGCGCCCCGATGTATAATCCGCCTTTGGTCGGGGTGTTACAACAGTCATGTGATACGTGGCCTTAGAATTTAAAGTAAACGGTAGTGTTAGAATAGTATAATGCAATGCCTCTTAAAAGACGAGACAAGACTTGTTAAGATTAGGACAACAAGCATATCATCAAGGGCTTCATGGGCAAGTTACCTTGAACAGCTAACACTCATGAACACCACTCGGGGACTGCAAGGCCGAGAGTAAGAAGGATAAACCGGTAATCTAGGAAGCTAAGTTGGTTCAAGAAAGGAAATGAATACAAGGAGCGTTCGTTTTTACAAGGATTAAGCAGGTTTCAGGGACGAAACCTTTTTAAGGGGGAGAGACTTGTAACATCCTCGTTTCGATAATAAATAAAAAAAGCATTAAGAGTTTATTTTAGTTATCGTGTCGTGTGACGTTGAATTAAATTAATTAAATAATATGTAGAAGTATGAATAATATTAAGAGAGGTTTGTGGACTTGAGAGTGATTTGGGCCTAAAAGCCTTTGGGCTTTGCCTATCTAAACCTTAAAAACCCTAAAACATTCTCATCCTTATCATTCCATCATCATTCTCCAATCATTGTCACCACATCCATACACACACAAAAATTACCTATACACCAAACCTTCCAAATCCAATCTCATCCATCTAGATCTAGTTCAATTACACCAAAAAGGTAAACTTTATATTTATTGCCATTCTTTCTCGTTAAGATTATCGGCACGTAAATCAAGCTAAACCAACGTAAACGAACTAAGATAAACGAGTTCAATCAAATCTAATAATAATAACAATAACATAAGATGTGACGAAATACAAATAGTAATAATGAATTTCAAAGATTAAAGGAAGAACGGCCGTAGCCGAGGCTCGGTGCAGACGGGTTTTCAACAGAACCCGGACTCCTACTCGGCTCGAACCAAACCCGGAATGGAACCCGACTGTGAAAACGAACCCGAACCAGATCTGCGATGTAGAGGTTCGGGCCACCGAACCTTTATAAACCCAAACCCAATCTTGCACCCCTGTCCGTCTCCGGTAAGCCGTGTCTCCGGTGAACGACAGATCTGCACGCAACTCGAGGAGAAGGAATCAAATCAAAAGCAGATCCAACTAACCAAATGCGACCCGAATCACGTGCGAATAGGAAGAATTCGCATAGCCGTGCGAATATTGGTATGCGAATGGCTTATGCGAATTCTCCCCGTGCGAATTGCCTTCAGGGGAATGGTCTAAATTCGCATCCCCTGCGAATAGGATGTGTGCGACTTGAATCCAAACCCTCATGCAATTTGACTTTTTATCTTGGTGAAATTAGACCTCCGGTGCACACCGCCGTGCTCGCCGGAGAAGACAAGGGAAGGAGGACGGCACGTCTTACAAGGAAAGGAAGCAAAGGCGATATAGGGTTACGCTTGATTCCCCAGCCTCCTTCGTCGCGGGCCAGGGTCTCCGGAAGCATCAAGGGAAGCGGCGGGCAGTGGAGAGATATAGATGGGGAAGGAGATAAGTGAGAGAGAGGGGGGCGGGGGGGGGGGGGGGGGGGGGGGGGTCCTAGGGGCCGGTTATAAGTTATTAGGGTTAGGGGTAGTTTGGATAACTTAATAATATCTTTTAATAATAATAGTAATAAATAATAATAAAGGTAAAGGTAGTAGATAAATAATAAATAATAATAATGATAATGATAATAATAATAATAATAATAATAATAATAATAATAATAATAATAATAATAATAATAATAATAATAAGAAAATGGTAAGAAACAAATGAGACCCGAACCCGAGCCCAAACTCGTTAAGAAAGTTTACACTTGACGCGAACCCGTGTAGTAAGAATACTTAAGAATATGAGTACGCGAGTAAATAGTAACTTATAAAAAATATGGAAACTTAACCCGGCTCGTCTAGAAACCGTAAACCGCCTTATGCCAAACCAATGGTTTATGGGACCCGTTTGGAAACACCTTAAAACAGTCCATTGTAAATAAAGAAATTAAAAGTAGCGTACGAACGAAGGATAACTTACGAAAATAAGTTATTATATAATAATAATAAGAAGAACGAATAGTAAAGAACTAATATAATAATAAATATAAATACGATAATAAATGTCGTTAAGAGTGTAAATTAATAAAGACGGTTCAATAATAAGATAATGCCAAGTATATTAAATTAACAGGAACGGTTAAGAAGGTTCCATGTCGGTTTGGTTAACTTAAAAGTTAACCCCGCTAATTTAAAACTGAATGACAAGGGATTATAAGAGGATTAATTCGCGTGCCTTATTAAACAGTTAGCTGCGCACAACTCAGGAAGGGAATTACTATTAACGGTGAACGTAACAGGATCCAGGTGTGTTCTAGCCCCTTTTATGTGTTATGTTTTCGGGGCTGTGTGCATACTACGATGTGTTAGATTAATACACTTACCTTAAATGGTAAGTGTATATTAGATATGTGTTTGCATATGAACGTGAATGTTATGGACTGATTAACTAGTATGCACGTAGTTGTTATATTAGTTATGATTGAAGGATGCGGAAAGGAAATATGTAATGAAGTAGAATAGTATGGTATGTTAGGGGGCACTGGGCCCTAATAATAACTGAGGTATGTAGGGACTGGACCCTTATAATAACCAAGGTATGTAGGACGCCGGATCCTTATTAATTCCAAGGTATGTAGGGACTGGATTCTTTAAATATCCAAGGTATGTAGGACGCCGGATCCTTATTAATTCCGAGGTATGTAGGGACTGGATTCTTTTAATATCCAAGGTATGTAGGACGCCAGATCCTTATTAATTCCGAGGTATGTAGGGACTGGATTCTTTTAATATCCAAGGTATGTAGGACGCCAGATCCTAATTAATTCGGGGGTATGTAGGGACTGGATTCTTTTAATATCCAAGGTATGTAGGACGCCAGATCCTTATTAATTCCAAGGTATATAGGGATTGGACCCTTATAATATCCAAGGTATGTGGGGACCGGATCCTTATAGTATCCGAGGTATGTAGTCAGTAAGAAGCATGAATGTATGTATGTATGTTTGAGAAATAGATGAATAGGCAAGTATTAATACGTATCTTCAGACGCGTATTAGTAAGTAAGTGAATGTAATGTATGTTAATTAACTAGAACTCACTCAGCTTAGCCGAATTTTAGTATGCACGCAGGCAAGTAGAATGAGGCAAGTTGCTTGAGGAGAATACGTGGAAATAAGAGGAAGAAGGACATCGATATGAAGAATATTCTCGTGTCGTTTATGTTTTATGTTAAGATTTATGTTGTTATTGCTTAAGACAAGTATTTAAGTTATGTATGATGGTTGACTTTTATTCCGCGAAATGTTTTAATTAACTCTGATTTTCCGAATTATGTGAAAAAGTAAATTCAACCAGCATGAAAGTAGGGTTCCCGGGCTCGGAGGCCTTACATGAACCAAACTATTTGAAGTCTTGGTTAGTTCATCTGATTACAATTATGGTGCTTCAATTATTGAGGTGTTCTTAGAAGACCCATTTGTTGCAGCCACACCAATACTTGGCTCTCTTATAATCACAATACAGAATAAAAAACACATGAACTCGACATGTTTTAGTTTTGAGATGATCTCAACTATGGCGAAGCTGGAGCTTTGTTTGTCACAAATACTCTCTGTCACATACTGTTAGTTAATTCTTGTAGAGCAAAACATAGGACCATAATCATTCATACAATAATTATTCAAATTACTATAAGGTGAGCATAAATATATAGTAAGCCTCTAAATATGAACAACATCAAATGAATACATGAGCATATATAAAAAAAATAAAGCCTTTGTTTCTAGTTCTTCAACAAGCAGGAACGTCAACACAAATAAGAAATGGATAAAGGATCACAAAAACAACATTTATTATGTATGTGTTAGTAACAACATCTATCCAAAGAACATTCATTATGTATTGGTCAGAATTATGACGAACAACCAGACCATAATTCAAATTAGCAACAAAATAAGAAAAACATGTCAGTATAATAAAATCAAACAGATGATTCAAAAATTAGTATTCCATTATCGAATCGAATTATGGAAAACAAATAAAAATCAAATACCACATACCTGAAAGTTGCTCCCAAAATTAATCGAATCCACCTGCTGATGATCTTGATTAGAGTGACAGAGAAGAAATTAAGAACTGCAAATATGTCACACCCCGACCAATGAAGGCGGAAACGTCGAGGCGCGACATGATTGCTCATTGCACAATGACACTATAAAGTTACAATATTTAAACAACTCATTTAAATTCATATCATCATAAATAACACAACAATTGTTCATACAAAATGCCAAATAGATAGATAAACAAATAACTTGTTCTTTTATTTTCTAATATCCTAAAGCCAAGATAATAAGTTTCTTCAAGTAATCCAATCAAGCGAACATCAAACTTGTAACATTGCATAAAATAGAGTTTGTCAACACGAAGGTTGGTGAGCAATTTTCATAGTTTTGGACAATAAGTATATAGTATGAAATCCACAACTAGTATATGAAAACAATAAATAATGGCAACAATTTAGATAATAAAACCGTCAATAAGAATACATTGACGACAATAATGAAATCGTCAATAAGAATACATTGACGACACCTTTCTATATGGGGATACCATATATACTCGGAATTAACGTATGATCATACTTTGATGAGGCTACTCGCCTTAGCATTCAAGAATTTGCACATAATCATATAAAGCATATAACACCAAATCGAGCATTTATTTAAGTAAACATATACAATACGTGTTGTGGTTTAAGACTCAAGTATAAATCATTTGAATTTGAATAAGTATGCAATGCCACCCCCAAAACGAAAGATGGAAAACGGGGGATGAAAAAGGACTCACATTAACAAGTAACTTGAAAGATAGTGTCGTGAATAATCGGAGAGATCGGTTTAACGAGCAAGACCTATATTAAACGGGTCTTGTGTTAGTAGAAAGATGGAAAACGGGGGATGAAAAAGTACTCACATTAACAAGTAACTTGAAAGATAGTGTCGTGAATAATCGGAGAGATCGGTTTAACGAGCAAGACCTATATTAAACGGATCTTGTGTTAGTAGGTAGTCTTGGAAGGGTTTAAAATAAAATACATGACAAATAAAGTAAATAAATAAAGTTTAGGATTTAAAATGTAAATATTTGAGAAATTAAAGAAACGAGTTTTGTAAAACAAGTTTACTCGAAACCGGGTCTCGGTATTCTATTCATTAGTTTTTTTCTTTTTTTACTCAACATATGTTAAGTAATAATGTGGGTTAAAATGCGATATTGCAAAACCCTTGGTTATAAGAATACCAAAACGAGGTTTAAACGAGTGTTCGGGTTTGTCGGTTCGAGACTTGATAATTGACCAAGCTCACAGTTAACTTCCCAAAATAATAAATGTTATGAGATAACTCAATAAAATCAAAATAGACTTAACCAAGTATGTAGTTCTATTGTGAAGAACCTTAACATTCGTTAAGCGAGTATACGACCTTATCGGTTCGAACTTGTTATAAGATCAAGTTGGTTACCGACATGCCAAGTATGTTTAGAAATTAACTAAAATTGATTTAAAATATAATCTTGAAGAAAAATATGAGTTTTGGTGGCTAAAAACACACTTGTGTGTCTTAAGCGAGTGAACTCAGTTTAGTTCGGTTTTTGGTTCGGTCCTTGACTCGGAATAAGACCGAGGATGGTTACCACATACCCAATTACCATGGAACTTGTAAAATAACTTATAAATAATAATACTCAAGTTTTACATTCAAAAAGTTAACAATAAAGATTTTACACAAAAGTTCGGTTTTTGGTTCGGTCCTTGACTCGGAATAAGACCGAGGATGGTTACCACATACCCAATTACCATGGAACTTGTAAAATAACTTATAAATAATAATACTCAAGTTTTACATTCAAAAAGTTAACAATAATGCTTCTAAACAAAAGTTCGGTTTTTGGTTCGGTTCTCAACTCGGGATGAAACCGAGGCTAGTCACCACATACCCAATACCATGGAACTTGACAAATATGAACAATAAACTAAAATATGTAGAAGTTAAGCAAGTATAACAAGTTATATGGTTATATTTGTTAAATATATAAACACAGACTACAAAGTCCTCCATGTAACCTTGCCTTACTAGCCCGACATTTCAACCGGCCGGGACTGGAGAAATGAAAGACCGAAAGTAAACAAGGAGTGTATATTATATATATGTTGTAACATCAAGCTTTAAGTATTGAGAAGTTAGTTAAAATGAAATATTAGCTTATGAAGAACAACCTTAGAATTCAAGAATTTGAGAGAGAAATAAAGAAATGAGCAAGCACAAATGAAGAAGATGGGTGTGTATATATAGGGTAAGTTGAATGGGTCTTTCATAAAGGGTGTTTCATGAAAATGGGTTGGTTACAGACCCAAGAAAACACAAACTACAAATGGGTCCTTCAAGTCTCCATTTTGGTAGTTTTAGTCCCTGGAGTTCGTTTTGAGCGTTTTCGGGGAATTTTAAGAACCGAAAAGGGTGTTTTTTTATCCAACAACTATAAAACAAATCTTTAACATACAATTCATCATTTTGATAATATCGAAAGGTTCGGGATACAAAACGGGTCGGGTTTACATTAAGAATACAATTATAAAATAACCCGAAATTGACAAATGTCACAAAATAGCTAACACAAAACAGAACAGAACAGAACATGAGCGATGATGATGGTGTAAGCGAGAGAGGTGATGATGGATGATGATTCTGAAGTTGGAGAAGTTGATTTTTGTTGACCGTCATTGAATAGAATAGACTACGGGTGAGTGGGGATGTCGAAGAAACTGCCTTCAAGCTAATGTACACGTGAGGAAAAATGTAAATGGCTTTTAGTTCTTATCAAACGGCTGAGAGTTAATCTTGCTTATCGGACGATCAGATTTAAACTTCACTATAGGCTTATCGAAGGGCTGAGAATTAATTTTGGATTTTTATCCAACGGTCATTGAATCACACTCTATGGTAATCTATTAGTATAATTCTTGAGGGTATTGAATTTAGTTCGTATATCTATTTTCTTAAATACTATTATTAATAATAATTTAGTTTTATCTTTTATATTCTTATATTTATATTTGCTTAAATACTTTAGTAAATTATGTACAGGGCTGGTTCAATAAATGTAGAGGCCTAAATTCAAATAAGATTTTGGAGCCTTTTTATAACAATTGTTAAGAAAAAAAATTACTTACTAAAAGTTTTGAATTCATGACCTATACCTATATACTTTAGTAACAACCTAGTTTAACACCACACCAAATACATTGCTTTAAATTTATTTTACCCATTATAATATATCTATATATAATATTTTTTTTTGGACTTGGAGACCTTAATTAGGTGTGGGCTTTAGGCCCTAACTTGTTTTCGCTGGCCCACGGGTCGGCCCTGATTATGTATTTCTAGAGATGCACAAAAAACCTGAACCCGGAACCGGACCCGAAAAATATCCGGAATCGGTTTTTTTATACCCGGGGTTTTAATACCCGAAACCGTACCCAACCCTACCCGTAGGGTACGGATAAGGTATGCATTTTAGTACCAATACCCGTACCCGGAACCGGACCCGATTTATACCCGGTAATACCTGAAAATCAGAACCGGTTCCATACCCGGAACCGGTTTTTCCAATACCCGAAATCGGGTTTTTCAAATACCCAATCTGCACTCAAAATTATCCAAAAAATACCCAAAAATACTCCTAAAAGTTGCAACCCCTTAAAAAATCCATCTATACTCGAAAAAAACCTGGAGAAACCCAAAAATAGGGTTTTTCAATACCCGAAAATAGGGTATTCAAATACCCAGTTTTAGAATACCCGGTTCTATACCTGACCCGAACCCGATGCATAGGGTATGGTTTTTATAGACAATACCCGAACCTGAACCCGACCCGGGTATTACCAATACCCGATTTTCCAATACCCGGTCATACTCGAACCCGGGTATTTGAAAAACCCGATTTATGCACCTCTATGTATTTCCATGACTATATCTAAGCCTTTAAAGGCATCGATATGTAAGCCTTTAAAGGCATCGAAGCATAAATGTATACGCCTTTGAAGTTGCTTCAAAGTTTTTGGTTTTTTTATAGGTTTTTTTTGTTTGCAATGCGCCAATTTTTATCGATCATTTTGACATTATTTTTTTAGGGGTTAATACTAATGTAAAAATTGTTGAAATCGACCCTAACAAATTTTATTATTTATATTTGTCTGAATACTTTAGTAAATTATGTATTTCCATGACTATATCTAAGGCATCGAAGCGTAAATGTACAAGCCGTTAAAACTGCTTCAAGTTTTTTGTTTTTTTAGGTTTTTTTGTTTGCAATTCGCTAATTTTTATCGATCATTTTCACATGATTTTTTAGGGGTTAATACCATGTAAAAATGGTTGAAATAGACCATTACAAATTTTAACACCCCTGGTGGCTGACGTCAACATGAATAGTTATGTTTCTATAAGATACAATTTCACCTCTTATTTCCATTTTTGGTTTCCGATCGATTTAAATCACATACCGATATCATTTTAGGATATATTACTATTTTATTTTTTGGGTTTCGTGTTTAGATTGTTATAGCAAGTGCTGGTATCATACCGGTACCGGAACAAACTGATACCGGCAGAATTCCGACCATTTCCCAGCCGCAACACGTGGGCTTCATCCACTAGTTATTATTCACTATTTTTATTGGTGAAAGTGATTTACCGTTATATAAACACAACAAAGTTTGTACAAATAAATTACATAACAAAGCATACACAAACCAAATGCACATTTTATTTTTTACTTGAAGACAAATTCATTTCATTTCTATGGTTTGAGATACTTGTCAAACCAATTGCTAGCTTCCTTAACCATTGATGACGTCATCTGATGCCCAATTCCTTCTTCTGCTATCACCTACATTTCACCACAATATATTAGCCTAACTGACCCCCAAACCAACACTTGACTCGTTCGGGTCAAACATACCCTGAATTTATCAGAGCAATTGGCTTCTTCATAAGCCTTGCATGTTTTTGATATGGTAACTTCCAAACCTGCCACCGGGCAACGAGGATCTTCTGCGCCTGCGTGTGTTTACACAGTTTTCCCATGTTAACTTGGAACAAAATATGAAGATGTTTTCACAGAAAAACGAAGGGTAGATTGGTCCTTTCACCATTCAAAATGAACAAAGGGCGTGGTGCAATGAGCGGGACGGTATAATTTGAATCAAACTCCCTTGCCAAACCAGGAGCTATCCGGTCCCAAACCTGCTCACAAAAGTAAAAAAATATTCGTTTATCGAATAAATAATTTTAAGAAATTATAACATTTTATTTTTAAAAAATTTTAGGATGTAACACACCTTTTCCACAACTTCTTTGTCGATGGCATCCTTCCCTAAGTCGATCCGTGCTTCTGGAACGCGCCAAAGTTAAAAAATTAAAATCACAAATTCATGAAAATAATTTAAATTAAAATCACAAAATCATGAAAATTATCATTTATTTAAAAATACATATCATCCTACCTTCAAATACAGGTTTGATACTGTCAACCCGAGCTTGCCATCTGTCATTATCTATGGCCCACCGAAACCCCTGCACAATCCTATCACATTCATGACCTAACAATAATAATATATTTTTCATTACAGTGATTCAGGAGGTATCATGCACTAAATAAACATAAGTTCCCTTTTGAGCTAATTTACCCATTTGATCAATTAGATTTGGGTCAAACATGCACGAATCCATTTGACCTACCTGAATACCAATCATGGGGACAACCACCGAATAACGCGTGTCAACAAAAGCTGCAAACCATGCATGCATTCCTACATGAAAAACCAATATTTCAATTTAGGCTTGGAACGAACTGAAAGCTCAGTGAACCTTTGGCTGGAAGTTGGTTTATTTTATAAACAAAAAACTTGGTTCATTTAGTTAAACAAACGAACATGAACATATGTCTTGTTCATGACCGTTTGTTCATTTAAATTCATTTATGTTCTTTTGATTACATTCATTTTTGCTAGTTTATGTTTGTTAAAGCCCGTTCGTTTACACTAGTTAATATATTCTTTTCAATTTTTTAAGCCTATCACAATTTGGTCTAGATATAGTAGCTGTTTCGGCCGGTCACATTGTTGTTCACATTTACTTTTAAATAAATGGTTTAAGCGTTGACATATTCATTCGTTTATGTTCAGCTATGACCATTCATTTATATTGTTAACAGACGAGCATAAACGAACAGGAACACTAAACACATTCATTTTCTTAACAAATGAACATGAACAAGAAAACCCCATTCGATTGTTTGTTCGGTAAAGTCAAACGAACAGACAAACATGCTCCATTTATGTTCGGTTGGTTCATTTAGAAGCCAAATTCAGTTAACTTAAACCAAATTTTATTGCTTTATGTTTCAATATTCTAACCTCCAAGTGATTCCCCGGTTATTCCTATCTTTGAATGATCTACATCATCTCGTGCAGTAAGATAATCCGCCAACTTTACAAGATCCCAGACGGTATCAAATATAAATGGCATTGTATCTCCTCGCTTCCATGACGAAACAAGAGCCTGCATCCATAATATAAGATTCTAACAACGGTTTCAATACTTGAGTCAAAGGTAAAGAAGAAGCCAATGCTCACATCTTCATAGGTGGTGCAGGTTTTGGCCCGTTCTCCATGGTATCGGGAGTCAATGGCGATTGCAATATATCCACGTGAAGCGTATGCTTCAAGTAACGGGCGAACCCACTCTTTGCACTTATTTGTGCTATGAAGAAAAACAATAGCAGGCCTTTTTGAGTGTGTGGTTTCTTTCATACTTACGATGAGCACTGGCAAAAGCCCTTGATCTCCTTCCTAATTTGAATACAATAGCATGTTTCTTCATATTAGAGTCTAATTTATATTAGATATTGTATCATGATTAAGTCCATCAGGGTCTTGTGCATTGGTTTACGATACACAGAAATTATGGGTGCAAACGAGCTGAGCCACTCACAAGCTACTCGAGATAGGCTCGATAAAAAGCTTGATACGAGCGAGCCCCAAATCAATCTTGCTTAGTTATTGAGCCCAAGCTCGAGCCTTGTGAATTTTTAAGTTTCCACTATTTTGGGCTTCAATGTATTCATTTCACACTGCAAAGTTGAGCTCGAGCCGAGTTTAGGCTCGTTTAAGGCTTTTCTCAGCATATATAAATAACTAAAAAAGTATTAAATGAGCAGAGGTCAAGCCAGTGTAAATCAAAACGGACTGAGGTTGAGACCTGGGGCCTGGCTCTGGTCGTTTACACCCCTAACAGAGTAACAGTAGGGTACCTCGGTGGTTAGATACAAGTTTTCTTCGTTAAGGAGTTGTTGGAATTTGGGAATGTCGGCCTTTGGACAAGATTACATTGCCTGGTGATGAATAATAAGTATTTAATAAAGATAACCAACAAACACTTACTTAAGGTGAAATATGACTATAGTAACCTCACTGAATTTTGGTGGTGGTGGTCCTTGATATAAGGGGTCCTTCACTGGCTTTGCAGGTGGAACTAGAAACAACATAACGTATGATCATTAACGAAGTTTAGCTGCTTCCATCTGCTGGCGATCAAGTTCAAGACCGTCATCATTGACGAGGCGAGATCTGCGTTTATAATGGCACGCAGCAGGAGCCATTGGTGGGGCCCTCGTGGTAGTTGAGGTTGAAGGCAACAACATCAACATGTGTGTCTTCATTACTATATCAATATCCTTGCCACTCACACCAACCCAAACGACAAAAATAAATAAACTAAAAGATGACATAAGGGGTTTTGCTAAAACACACCTTAACACTATTAGGTGATCATAATAACATTATTTTATTTAAATCTTTATATAACACAAGTTTGTCAAATAATACAAGTTGTAACAAATAAATAAACAAATGATAAATTGTTCTTTGAATATCCTATAGGCATGCTATGTGTCTTCTAACTTTCATCCTCGTATCTTTACACCTGTAACATATGTATAAAATAAAGTCAACTATGAACATAGCTTGTGAGCTTCCCACAGTTTGATATAATACATAAAAATCATACAATTCATGGACAAGTGATAAACGAGCAAGTAAAGTCCTTTCCAGTTGGTATCAATCAACGTACTCGGGTAATCACGCAAGTAAGGTCCTTTCCAGTTGGTAACAACCAACGTACTTGGATAATGAGGCCTTTCTCCACTCGATACAAATGGACCTGAGTGCAAAGGGGGCGTATGATCGTACTTATTGAGGCTACTATGTGCAAGTAAATTCGAGCAAGTAATCAAGTAACACACAAGTCCATATAGTGAATTGTAGTTTGTAATCGACATCGTAATACTTGAATTTGTAATAGATACCTATGCTACCCCAAAATATGAAAATGTTTAAAAAGGGGTTGTGAGAAACCCACATCGAATGCAAAGATAAACTTGTAATAAAAGCCGATAGCACAACAACGAAACCGAAGCGATCGAAAATGCGTTTAAAGAATCCGAAACGTTTGAAGTTCTCGAACTATAAATAAATACAAATATTTAAAGACTAACTAACGGGATTAAATTAACTTTGGTTTTAGATATGTTGCACTTTTTTAATATGTATTATTTTACTATAACGTTCATTAGCATCTTATGGCATTTTATATTATAATATTATGTTTTAAACTTTAACGGAAACTTAACTAACCATAGTCTAATGAATTTAAAAGATAACGAATTTAAGTTAACAAAAATGAGGTTAATGAATTATAAATTAACAACCGGGTTATGGTTAACGAAATATAAGTCGTCTAATTAAAACAAATGATTTAAAGTGTAACGGCGAAAAGCGAACAAATTTATATTATCGGGTTTACGGTTTATTAATTTAATTAATATCCTAATGTAAATATGAGAATATGATATTTGTTAGGCACAGGTTAACGTTTATGGGTTAAACAAATTTTAAAGATTTAACAAACAAAATTTAAGATTTACATATTAACGAACGACTTATAATTAACGAGTTAACGATTTTGGAAGTTGATTTTGAATGGGAAAAGGTGTAATATATCTTATACTTATTTTATAAAAATTTTATTTAGTTTAAAATAATTTTATTTAATTTATTATTATTTTTACATGATTTATTTGATTTTTAAAATAATTAATTTGGTTTATATGAATATGAAAATGATAAAAAAATAACCAGACCAAAACTGTCCAGACCCGGGTTCGAACCCAGGTTCCTTGGATCAAACCTTTGTGACTTACCATCTGAGCTAACATGTTAATATGTTTTATAACAAAAACAATAATATATGAATTAGAGTTCAAGTTTATCTTCATCCCAATCAAACCCTAGGTTCAATACTCTTAATCCGTTCAATGTTTGTTTAATTGGTGTTAGGGGTTTTGATTGTTGGCCAAATACTAACAAAAACCATATAAATAATACCTGGATTGGCGTCTGGAAGGGGATGAACGAAGTGGCCGAAATCCGAAGCTTAGGAGGACCAAATACGGTTTATAGAGTGTTTGATAATGAATTTGAAGGTGATGGGCGAGTTTAGAAGCTTGTTAGGGTCCTATTTATACATTAAATTGGAGCGTATTACTTTAATTGAGTGTTAATGAATTTTCGTAAATTCCGGCGACGATTACGGGGTTGATTATAGTTATTTTTAGACGAGGTTACGCGTTAATCAAGGCGTCTATTGATTTCTTAATATGTTCCAAAGATTAAATTATGAACTAATTGGTCAAACGTGGTCTAAGACTTGCAGATAGGGTCGCCGGAGCAATTTCCAACGCCGGCGGCGAGGTACCGGAAAGACGGGGTCAGGGAACAACAAAGAGTTTATATTAACTCATTGTTAAAATCTCCTGAAACGTCTCACAGTTCTGATAATATTAAATTTTTGAGACAACAAGCTGATAAACAGCTTGGAAACAAAGATTTCATCAGCATGTGCTGATCATGTTGAGGATACTGGCCGACCTAAGAGTATGGTCTGGGCTCCAGTTTCTCATTAATTTTTAATTTTTATGCAGGGATATCCAAGAAGATCTATCAGCGACATATGGATTGTTGCTAAATAAAATTTGTTGATAGTGGATTATCTCGGCATATTGGTTTTGTTTAGTTTGATTTGATTGTTACTTGCAAAGAATTAAAATCCATAAAATTTTCAATCGGCAAACTTCTTCACCATTCATATTTTTAAAATGCAAGATTTCTTTTTGGTGAACAAGATCTTCAAAAGAGTTATCCATGTTGGAAGATCGCTTTTCGTTTTTTGTTATTTTTCTACAATTTTTTTTTGTTATTGTTTATATTTTTAGGGAGAGAAATCAGAAAAGTACAAAAATAGTGTGTTTTCTGTATGAAAAAAATAAAAATACAAAAATATGTTGTTAATTTTGAAAAATATAAAATTTGAGAAATGTGATCCGACATATATGGGAAATGATAGTACATTGACTTAACGGACCTAACACATGAATAAACTAGACTAAAAAGTGCCGTAAGATTAATTGCATGATGTGTATGATAGGCTTAACAGATCGTATAAGTGCTGATAAGATATAAATCTAAATGCTTGCCAAATCTAGTGGTGTTACATCTTGATGCATAGTTAATATCTGTATTAAGTACCAAAAAGTTTTAAGATTGTTGTGTGTGCATGTGTTCTTTTCGCAAAGAAATTTAACTTATTTTTCTTTTTATTTTTCAAAGAAATTCAACTTCATTTTTTCTTTATTTTTATTCAAATCTTGGATCCTCTCCTGCGCGATAAGATTATCCGACCTGAGGGTTAAGATTTGGATATTCCGCTTTATTTTCTTGGTGTTTCGTATAAAGCCTTGGACTTTTTCCAAGCGATAATACGGTATTATCCGACTTGATTGTTAAGGCCTTATACAACTTCAACTTATTTTATCTTTATATTTTGTTAAAATGGAACCTTATCTGCGTGTAGTAATACCGATCTTAAGGGAAAATTTTAACTTTCTGCTTTATTTTCTTTTTATTATTTTTGCATGAGTCACAGCTAATCAATTTAAAGAAAAATGAAGCACGTACATGTGAAATTCACTGTATAAGAGATATAAAAACTGTGTCTGATAGGTGGGATCCACAGAAGATTTGTGCTTAATTGAATCTTAATACGTATCATAAAGTTACTGAAGGATCTTTATAAAGTTTAAAGTGGACAATTGTATCTGCAATCATCATTTGGTTACGTGCATAATAATGTTGAAATTGAAGTGTAGTCTAGGACGTTACTAGTCAATATGATCCCATATCGCGATCTTTCTTACAAAAATATGTACTGCTTACATTTACTGCTTTATTTTCTTTTCGTTATTTTGAGAAAAATACAAAAATATTTTAGGCGTGTTTTGATATAAACTTTGAAAAATCAAAAATATTTTGGGTGTGTTTTAGCATAAATTTTGTAAAAACCAAAAAGATTTTCTTTCCAATTTATTTTTGATCTTCCGACAAGTGATATACATTTTCAAATTGTTTTGCCGAGTTACAAAAATTGTTTTCACCATTACACATTCTCGTTCATACATTTTATGCTTAAATGCTAAATCAAGATAAACTTTACGGTTTATTGATTGAATGTGTTGGTTGACTGCAGTTTTGAAAGAGTGATGATTATTCAATCCTCGAATCTTCTCAAGATGGTGAATTTAAGGTATGACAGAGTATTCGAGTTATGGGAGAGTGAAGATGCTTATCGTGTGTGTAAGATTGGTGCTGATAAAAATTGGAGACGTACAGCTAATGCCAAGGAGGAGTTTGTTAGTGCATTGTTTACATGGCATTCCCTGTATAAAGATACACGTGAAGACCAACTGAAAGTGACAAAGATTAAAAGTTAACGAACACCAGCAATTGTCAAGGGGGAATCTATTAGTACATGAAATGTGACAAATGCTGGGAGTTTAACCGACGAGTCGCAGTTGTTTTTGTATAACATGCATGCATGGCTAGTAAATGAGGAATTATTGAGTGCATGGATCATAACGAATGCAGCATGCATATGAGGAGAATGAGCAAATCAAGATCTTATGGCTAACGAATGGGATGCATTAGTTGACATATGTGCTTAACGAATGGGAGATGGCCAACTTAAGCATGTCTAACGAATGAAAGAACATGGTTAAAGAATGAGTGATGAATGGGAAGGAAATCATGTAACGAATGTGAGCTGATTTAGTTAACGAATGTGCATGTATATATAAGTAGTGATTAGTTAGTTACCACACATAGTTACACATAGAGAACTAGAACCGATATTCATTCTTACGAGACATCGTTTGTACCGTTACTCTGCCGAAATTGATAATAGAGCTACAACGAGTTAATATTTTGCATATCGTCTTCATACTCGGTCATTTTCGTTCACCGATTAGTACCGAAACGCACCGAAACATTCACCGTGCGTTTTGGTTTCGTAGATCAATATCGAGTTCATCGATCCTCATCGGGAAAAAAGTAGTTTCTTGTATAATTTCAGGACCTGATAATTGTTTTCCTCATATTTCTGCCTAACACACTGGTGTTTTACATTTTCGTCCATAAAGTGCTTCAAATGGGGCAGCATTAATAATTATATGATAACCGTTATTTTAGGAAAATTCTATCAGTGGTAAGTGGTCATCCTAATTTCCACCAAAATCTGTCACGCAAGCTCTTAGCATGTCTTCCAATGTTTGTATGGTCCTTTCACTTTGATCGTCAGTCTGTGGATGGTATGTTGTGCTCAAGTTTATCCTTGTTCCCATGGTTATTTGGAAACTTTTCCAAAAATGAGAAGTAAAACGGCTATCCCGATCAGATGCAATGGATAATGGAACTCCATGTAATGAGACAACTTTGTCTACATATAAGTTAGCTAATTGTTCCATTTTGAAAGTTTCCTTCATTGGTATGAAATGAGCTGACTTTGTTAATCTATCCACAATCACCCAGATTGTGTCATTATCTTTTCTTGTTGTAGGCAATTTAGTAACAAAATCCATTGTTATTAATTCCCATTTCCATTCTGGCATTTCTAATTGTTGAAGTAATCCTGATGGCTTTTGATGTGCAGCTTTAACTTGCGAACAAGTTATGCATTTTGAAACATAATTAGCTACATCCTTTTTCATTCCTATCCACCAATAGGTTTTCTTCAAATCTTGATACATTTTATCTTTTTCGGGATGCATCGTATACTTGGATTTATGAGCTTCCTCGAGAATCCTCTCTTAGATTTCCAATGATTGGTACCCAGATTCTATTCCCCATTCGGAGAATCTCATCATTTCCTTTGATCAATTGATCAATTGTACCATTTCTTTTCTCATGAGCAATTTTATTTCCCTTCATTGCTTGTTTCTAAACATTTTTCACTTCATCAATTAAATTGATTTGAAGTTCTAATCTTAGAGCTCGTACTCTTTTAGGTTTCTCGTGCTCTTTTCTGTTTAACGCATCGTCTACTACATTAGCCTTACCTTCACGATACTGGTTTCACAATCATAGTCGCTAAGAATTTCCATCCAACGTCTTTGCCCCATGTTGAGCTCCTTTTGCCCAAATATATACTTTAAACTTTTATGATCTATGAATACAGTAAACTTGCTACCACACAAATAATGTCTCCAGATCTTTACGGCAAAAATTATTGCTCCCAATTCTAAATTATGTGTTGTGTAATTCTCTTCATGCTTCTTCAATTGTCTGGTTGCATAGGCAATAACTTTTCACGTTACATTAATACACATCCTAATCCTGATTTGGAAGCATCACAACATACTTTGAAATCTTCGGTTCCTTCTGGCAATGCAAGTATTGGGGCATTTCTACATAATTTCTACTAGGGGTGAGCCACTTAACCGCCATAACCATTTAACCGAACCATAACTGATATAGCCGAACCGATTTTAACCTATAACCGACATAACCGGTGAGTCAGTTTAATAAATTTTTAAAAACCGTCAAATACGGGTCGGTTTTGGTTAAAGATAATTCCAAAACCGCCATAACCGAACCGACCCATTTATTTAATCAACAATATGATTGGGATTAACTTCCACCAAGTATGTTGTCGGATTATATCATTTTGATGTTTTTGGTTCAACATTTGTTATATAATTAAGTTGAATTTCATTGTTGTATTATATAATGTCATCCTTTTTTTTTGAATATTTGGTATTAATATTAACAATTATCTACTTTGGTATATCATGCCATGTCGTTTTTTTGTAATAATTGGTACCAACCTTTTAAGCCCAATTACATTTTTTTTGTTACGGTTAACTGACCTATAACCGACTAATAGTAACCTACAAAACTGATTAACCATAACCGCCATAATGGGTCGGTTATGGTCATGGTTATCCATTAACCGACATATCGGTTATGGGTTAAGCTCAAAACCTTCCCAAAATGACCCATGCTATTTAGCTCAACCCCTACTTTCTGCCTCCATTGATTCCTCCCCCTCAATTGGTGTTTTAATCAATTTTTTTCTTCGAACAAGATACCAGTTTGACTTTCACGCATTCTAAACCTTTGAATCTGCTTTCTCATCAATCTAACATTATCCGGGTAAGTTGTCTTCTGTAAAGTTATTCCTCATTACTCAATAGCCAATAACCCTCAATCAATGTATGATATTGAGGGGAATTGACGGTCTATTTGACTCTGACCCGTTTAAGGCATATTGGTCAATAACATTGACCAATCGTTTTCTATCACTTCTGGTCGGAAGCGATTTTCAGTCTAGAAGACTTTTATTTTTGTCTCAAGATTTTAAGGCTACTGACCAAAACCTGAATTCCGACTCGCTGTTCGTAATCTAGTCAATATAAGCTCGCTTATTTGTTAAATATCTCATAACCGGAGTTTTAGTCATCTGTTTGGATCGATTCTAGCGATTGTGTTCTCGGTTTTAATTTTTACTCAATCAGCAAGTTAAAGGACGGTTCACTCGTTTATCGCATTTTAATCTCATTACATTGTAAACTCGCCTAAATAATAAGGTGAGAGATCATTCCCCTCATAGTTTACTGCTTTTCAATGATTTTGGGGACATATGCGTATTATCTCATATTTTTAAATTATATATACTCAACTAGCAAACGTAAATATTGTGTGTTATCAATTAAATGCCAATTGCTATTTGGTTAATTGTTTACATTATCGCATTCAGAGAGGTCCATCATAATCACATTAAAGAATGATCATACGCCGTCTTAATAGCCAAAGCCCGATTCACATGGCGATGGTCAACCGACACCCACATTTGTATATGCTAGTCATAGTAGCCAATGCCCGATACGCAAGGCAACAGTCAACTGACACAACTATTTGCTCATGGTTTAATTGATTTATACTCACATTATTTTGTTTGTTAATTTATTATATATTATTATTAGTGCCACAACTGGTGATTATCTCACTCAACCTCGTGTTGACAAATCTATGTTTATTTTGTATGCATATATAGGTTATCAGTTGATTTGAAGATAAGATGAAGAACACATAGAAAGACCATTAGATATTAAAATAAAAGTTATTTGCATTTTATATTGTTTTGGATTATTATTGTTATATTTGGAACTTGTGCATTTTTTTAAATTTGAAATAAATAAATTAATTAGATATTTTTATATTTTATATTGTATGATAGTACATTGTGAGCTGTGAACCAACGGTTCGCACCCCGACATTTCCGCCTTAGGTTGGGGTTTGACAGCAAAGACCCTCGCGATTACCATCGTTAGTACCCGATATAGTAGTTTGCAAACCCCCAAGCAAGGTTGCAGGCCGTGACAGTCAGCAGGTAACGCCAAAAAAAAGTCACGGAGACTGTAGTGCTCCGTGCCCTGACTTTGCCCCGTAATAGACATGGCAATCAATCTATGAAGGTATCTACATAATATAATATAATATAATATAATATAATATAATATAATATAATATAATATAATATAATATAAGAAGAATTGGAGTGTGTCTAAAAAGTGTAGGAAGTAATCTGGTGCACTAGATTTGATGATCTGATGGTCTAGATGAAAAGTGTGTTTTGTAGGCGGTGTGTTTTATTTTAATACTTGTTTTATAACACTTCAGGGGCATATTCGTCCAGTGTGTTATAATTTTTAAACACAAGACCAAGAACATCAAAACAATAACACACTATGTTGAACAAAAACACAATAAACATCATACTAATGCATCAACTTTGAACACTCCACGTCACGTTATTCCTCTTCGGCATTTCATCAAACAGTTTGCGTGCAACACACTATGTTGAACATGATGAACAAAAACACAATAAACATCATACTAATACATTGATGTGCTAAAAGTAGTTATTAATTTATTAATTAAATAAACGCTAATCTAGACACTAAGTAATAATTCTAGACTCTTAATTTAAATAAAACTACTAACCGGCAAGTGAACCGGTCGACTCTAGTACAGCTAAGTAAGTCGGGATATCGAACCCACGAGACTCTTTAAATTACGTAAACTAGCTATTAGACTTAACTACAGACATGAGTATTTATTTATTATTATTATTTTGGGGGTTTTCCTAAAAACTAGGATTAAACTAACATTAAAACTAATTAATAAAACTAAAGACTTAAAGATAACTTAAACCTAAACTTAATTCAAATGATGACAAACAACCACCTAGGCTAGAATCCTTAATGTATCAATTATCAAATAGTTGGAAAATGCTAAGTTATGGAACTGGAATGTAACGCCCGTAAAATTTCGTTGAGAAAAGAAAAAGATGCTTATGCCTTGTATGATTCTATTTTCTACCGAGACTCGTCCTGAATCTTTGGGGACCTCCTAGTCGTTCCCATAAGATGAATTACTTAACTTTCATCCAAGTGTCACAACTTTCAACTTAAAAGGGTTAGAATGTAACATTTTATAATATAATCAAAATAAAAACCCTAGCCCCCCATGGTCCGATCGGCGCCCCATCACCCCTCCCCCCTCCTCTTTTTGCTTGCAATCAACCACCGTCCAGCCTACGAAATTTCAATTCCAGGTCGGTACTAAATGTCTACAACTCTTTTTCACCTTAATTCATCATTATGGCTCGTTTATTCGTCGAAAATCGCATGTTTTAGGCTTACCGGGTAGCTGTCCGTTCAAGCATTTTTTGGACAGTTTTGGTTATGGTTTTTGCTCTATAATCTTCCTAGGTATGTCCAATGTAACATACTTTAATATTGTGTTCATTGGTGTTCGTTTGATTGGTCAACTAGTTGTAGATTGAAAGTTGGTATTCAGTTGTCTAGAATAGTGAATTGTTGCGTTTAACGCAAGTGTTGAAGTAATTAACGACCAATTCAGTTCTGGTGACTTCGGTTTGGTTTACGGGCTGTTGGAAAAATTATTTTTATAAGTATTGGGGCTGAATTGGTTGTCGGTTACTCAAACGGGACGGTACAGCGCGTATTCGCGTTTATTGAATAGTTGGTGCGTTGTGCTTGCGAGTTACCGACCCATTCAACTCGTGCAGCGTCGTGTGGACTTGTTGGCTGTGAATTTATCAATTTGGGTCCACACGGGGCTGAGTTGGATGTTAAGTGCCTAAACAACTCTTAAACGCGCATATTAGTCTCACCTAGCACTTCCGGGGGTAATTTGGGAATTCTCTACTCTCGGGTTTTCCTAAGGGTGGTTTTGGTTAATTCAAGGCCCCGGGGGCTGTTCTAAATGAATTTGGCGAGGTCGAGGCGTTAGGTAGATCAAACCATGTTAGAACGCCTCGTAGGATAAACGAGTCAATTCGGTACCGTTAGTAATTATTGTTCGTAATCCGACAGGCTTTTGAGTTGTGGGAGTACCTAACGGTCCTCTATCCCGTTGTGATTGTGTGCCTCGTGTCAGGTGACTTCATGATGCCCCTTTTTAACTCTTTTTACGTTTTGGGCTAGCATACATACCATATTGCAACTTTACCCGATTTTACTCGTTTAAACTAATTGGATGGTACTACATGGCCTTACTTGTGTTTGTGGGTTCATGAAAATATACGTGAAGTATATTCTATGCCTTAGGATATTTGAGACTCGTTTATGGTCAAATATATATTCCTTAAGGTTATATATTACTTATGGCTTAGGCTCAAGGATATAGGCTTACTTGTATAATAGCATGCCTTGGGATGATATTTATGTATGTATACGCATTTGTTACTTTATGACATAGGCTTACTTTCATTATGATATATTCCGGAATGATATATATATATATATATAATATATATATATACACACACATATGTTTATACATGCGTTACTTTATGGCCAATAATTGGTGATCGTTATCGACTAAGGATGTTTGCGTATGCCTACTATGTGTTTGCATACGGATGGATGGTGACCTTGGCCGGGCCAAACTATACTACTCAGGTTCATAAATCCTGTGGCGGGCCCTGGAAAGCCCGTAAGGGGGGAGGCTCGTGTGGCATGATCACCATCGGATGGAATGTTACGTGTTTGGGTTGTACGTGTGCTCGACCCTGATGTTATTACTTGGATATTACGTGTTTGGGTTGTACGTGTGCTCGACCCTGATGTTATTATTTGGATGTTAAGCATAGGGATATAATTATATAGATATATAAGTATGACTACTTATTGTTTATTATGGCCTAACTGTCCAGATCCCATTTTTATGTTTAAACTCTTGGAATGATTTTATTTAAATGTCAATTATTAAAACTTGAACTCACTCAGCTCAAGCTGACTTCGTGTGTATGTTAGTGTGAGTTTCAGGTTAGGAGGAGGATGCTTACCGCTTGGACGTGCTCGAGGCTACTTGGACGGTTGAAGGCATATCTAGTCGGAAAGTTTCATTAATGAACATTGTTCTTTTCAATTATTCCTAAATACATTTAAATTTGGTTTTGGGCATAATTCCCGGGTTTTGGGAACTTGTTTTAGTAATAATGATTTTTTCGCTGATTTATACTCTGAACTAGCTTTTTGAAATGGAATGAACTGTCTTGAGTTTTAAGAATTTTGTAAGTTTCTTGTATGATTACCAACTGTAGGATTCCCAGGATTCGGGATCTTACATGGAATCTTAAATTATTCACTTAAAGAAAACCCAAACAGTACCCCTGACCATTCTCAAGAAAACACCTATGGATTTCTATTAAGTTCTTAAAAACACCAGTTTAATTAGACTCACTCACGGTCGCTAATTTATTTTGTGACAAGTACCTCATACGAAATCCTACCTTACAGCGTGGAAATCAAAGGTAGCTTAAAGAATTCACTCGACTAGATAAACAAGGCTGAAAAATCAAACCTAGACGGACTCCTTACGAAGAACTAAATCTAGAAATATTAAACAACCAAGACTTATCATATAATCTATCACCACTCAGCTACTTAGATTAGCAGCACACTTAGGTCTATTTGATTTATTAATATTGTTCCTATGGCTTTATTGCAAATCAACCATAAACTAGTAAAAAACACACAGTAGATGACCAAACGGAATCCTATCATATGACAGACAATCACCAAGGAAACCGTGAAACAATAAAACTCATCAAACAATCCTAAGCACACATATGCATCGGACAAATAACAAGAAACCTTTTTCTTAATCATAAACCATAACGAAAACAAAATCCAAACTAAAATCCAACGTCAACAAAAGTTCATCATAACCTAGGCAGTTTGAGGGTTTAGCCAACAACCATACTCAAGAATAAACCAAAATAAAAAAATTCAAATAATGAGTTCATAACGAAAACAATAAAATTCGAACCGAATAATAAGGATGTTTGGATGAGTTAGTGTTGAACCCAAAAGCTATCTGGTCGAACCAATGGATTACTCTCTTTTTTTTGTGGCTGGCTGCGGTCTCTTTCTCCTCTGACTTCTCCTACTATGGACTCCAAGAAGAAGAATAATATTAATGTAAAAGTGGCGGCTCCTCTTCCGTCCCCTCCACCGTCAAGCTGCTATCAGTTTTTAATCTTGTATACCTAAACAAATTTTGTTTGGGCTCAGGTAATAAAATGGTGGGGCCCTTGTTCAATCTAGTTTACATTCTTCATTTAGCTCTTTGCGGGCCTATCTTAATCTTTTTCTTCTTTTCTTAGTCGTGAAAACAAAGTGACAACTTTGTAAACATGATTTTGCATAATGTGTTAATTTATTATT
The DNA here is from genome assembly GCF_021521415.1 of Bidens hawaiensis. Taxonomy (NCBI): domain Eukaryota; kingdom Viridiplantae; phylum Streptophyta; class Magnoliopsida; order Asterales; family Asteraceae; genus Bidens; species Bidens hawaiensis. The sequence goes on from NW_027505371.1 coordinate 125,760, forward strand.
ATTATTATTATTATTATTATTATTATTATTATTATTATTAATAAGTGTTACGTTTCTCTGTTTTTTTTCTTTTTTTTCAATATACTATATATAGTAGTTAATTATAATTATAATAAAAATTAGTAATATATAACATATGCTCATCCTTTCATTTGTCAATCTCAAGTTTAGTAAAAGTGTTTCATTTTAGCTCATAATCTTTAGAAACCATTAAACTCACATGTGAACCACATATTAATAATATTCAATAAAAACTTGGCTCAAAATGACTTAAAAGTATAGGGAATATTTATATAATAATATGTATAATCTAGACCATGTCATACATCAACTTTAAACACTCAATGACACGTTATTCCTCTTCGGCATTTCATCAAACATTTGGCGTGCAACCTCCACTTTCCCCAACTTCATAACCAAAAACACCAAGAACTAAAACACACTAGCTTGAACATTATAACCCACTTTAATGAACAAAATATATTACAATGTGTTTTTATTAAACCATTATATTACAAGGCTTTTAACAACTAATACTAAACCATTATATTTTGCACGAACCAAAAAGTGTACTTGTATGAAAAATCATATACATAAAACATTAAAAATAATGTTGAGAATTAAATAATATATGTTAGGCTGAGGGGTGTGGGGGGCGCGAGAGGGGGCGTGAGTGGGGGCGCCATCCAATAATATTGTGACGTGTGGCAGAGAGAGAAACTTGATAAGATGGGTATTGGTAGTGGTGATAGCGCCCCGGGGCATGGTGTGGAGGGGCGCGAGAGGGGGCGCGAGCGGTTTATTTTTTTATTTTTTTATAAATGTATTAAAAAAACGTATTATTAAAAAAACAAGTAATTATTTAAACAAACACACATTAATTAAAAAAACACATTAATATATAAAAAAAATTAAAGTACTAAAAAATTAAAAAAACACATTAATTAAAAAAAATTAAAAAAACACATTAACATTATTCTTATTCTTCGGCTTCGTCTTCTTCGATCAACCTCTTCCGGATACGTTCCTTTTGTTTTTCCATCAGCATTTGGTCGACCGGATTTAGGTGGCTGAAGTCTCTTGCAAGGAAGTCCAAATCTCTCATTCTTTTTTTTTCCTTTTTGTCAACAGAGACCACCTCCAGGGTTTTGTTGAATTTATTGAGGGATTCAACAAGATCGTTGATGTTTACGGCTTCCCCCTCAGCCGGTTTTTTCCCCCTGGCGTCCCTTCCCAATGGCCGCCTCCTCGGCGGTGAAGACGTTTCCTCCCCCGCAACGTTTAGGTCGAATCCAACCCGGCAATCCGACCCGTCCGTTGTGCTGTACGCTCCAGACGAACTAGTTTTAGTCCGTTTCGGCCCTACTTCCGCATCAAGGTCCGGCGCCACCAGCTCAACCCACTTGGCACACCTTCTCAACCTCTCCCACAACTTTACACCGTCCCACGTCTTCACCGCCCCATACCTCCGCAGGCACTCCTGCTTCCACTCTTCGACAGTGAAATTATAGACCGCCAAATCGTCACTGCCACTTGGTCTCATACGACCGGCGTTCCTGTTGAACAGATTAGTAAACAAGCCGACAAATTTTCTAATTTCGGTCCACCGACCCGAAATCATATCGGGATTCCGCTCTGTACTCCCAACGAGCGAATAGAACGTCTCCCTAACCTTTGTCCAAAAGACCTTGCTCTTTTGGTAGTCGGCTGCAAAATTATGTAAATAAATTTGTAAGCCATTTAACTTTTTTATTTAACTTTTTATTTACAATCATTTTTAAAAACGTTAAAACAATTACCGCAACGCCGATCCTCAGAAATGGCTATCCAAGCCCGACACAGGGCTTCCTTCTCATCCGATGACCACGGAGTGATTTTCCGTTTCGCCCTTCCGGTCGAAGCCGAACCCGACCCGTCCGTTGCAAGTTGTTTTTTCCGGTGGACGCGTCTTCTTTGTCCCGCAGCTTCACCTTCTGGTTCCGGTTCTTGTGTCTCCGGAACTACAAAGTTAGGAGACGGTTGCATGTTGGATGGTTGAAAGCCGGATGATTGTTGCGACCCCGAATAAAACATCGGTTGTTCCGGTGCCGACCATAAATCGTCGTAAGGGTAATCTGAATCTAGGTTTGGGTACCAATTTCCAGACATGTTTTTAAAAAAAGGTTTCGAAGATAGGGTGATTTTGGGTTTTGGGTGTGGTGTGTGATATTCGTTTTGGTTGTAGTATGTGAGAATGGTTGTGTTTGATATGTATTGTGATATATGTATTGTGATATATATAGATGATTTTGTTAAAAAAAAAAAAATATTTTTATTCATTATTAAAGCCTTCCAACGGCTCTTTCCCATTTCCCACAGCCACTCACGCGCGCGAGCCTCCTGGCGCCTGCCTCGTTTTCCGCTCTCGCGCCCCTCTCGCGCCCCTCTCGCGCCCCGGTGGTGTGGCTCTCGCGCCCCGGGGCGCTATCGAAGTCCCTCACGCGCCCTGACTAGCGCTCCGCACCCCTCAGCCTTAGTGAATCTAGGTAAACATGTACTAAAAAAATTCATAAAATATGAAAATTTAAAAAAGAACATATAATAAAATATTGGATTGAATGAGCACTAATAGCCTTTTAATGTTTCAACGGGGTTTTCAAACCCCCGCCGCCATTATCCAGAACACCAATATCTCAATCGACAACCTAGGCATGGCCATCGCCCAGACCATCCTCACCCAAACCATTGCCGACAAGATCTTAGTCTTTGACGTCAACGCCGACAAACACCGAGGATAGATGCTCGTGAATATACGTATCGACTCCAGTGAGGAACGACCATCTCCTCTAGCAATAAACACCGTCATCTCCCCCTTACCCATAAGCAAATCACGTTCAGATAGATTCCGTCATTTTGTCCGATCTCGTTCGCATAAAGCAAACCACCATCACTACGGGGTGACGGGTCCACCTTCATTATCGCTAAATCATTTTCCTGACCGGATGACGGCATTTCCGGAATACGATGTGGGTGTCTTCCTTCTCTGTGTTTGAGGGTGGAGGAGTGATGTAAGGTTTAATGGAAAATAAAGATACAAATTGGTGGTGGATGCTTTATAAAAGATATCAAGAACTAAATAAATTACTTCTAAAAATATTAAAAAAATTATATGGACGATCATACCCCTGTGTATTGTAATCAATCTAACGGTTCAGATATTTTCCTACACTTCTTATGAAAGTTTTTCTTTTTATTCTAACCTTCCTCTATAATATAATATAATATAATATAATATAATATAATATAATATAATATAATATAATATAATATAATATAATATAATATAATATAACTAACACATGTTCGCATACTTGTGCAACGGGTCCCTGATGGCGAAGACCTTCGCTTTCGTAGCCCTAGGCCTGAAAGCATCATCACTAATCATGCTTTACCATATCCGCAAGTCGTCGTCTGAAAACTGGTGTATGCTCTCCATGTAAATCGGAAGCCGTACCTCCCATCCGTGTGTAGACCGATCGCCACGACGAACTCCTCCATAAAAAGGTGAACATCGTCCCCGAACATGCGAAAAGAAATCTTCGCACAACAATCTTTGAGCGACGATCATCCGAAATTTGGCCGCCTCATAGGGATCTCCACTGTACCCGCCGCGCACGGCCTGAAACAATATAATATAATACAATATAACATTATATAATATAATTAAATAAAAAAAAAAAATTTTGGATACCTGACACGTAACGTAGAGTAAACCTCAAGTGTGAGCTCCCGTTGCGTGGTGTGGGCAACAGTGAAACATCGACTCCAAGGCGTATCCTGACCGATGTACTCGGTCGTCCGAGCCCGGACGTCATAATCTTCTATAAACCTCCAACAGATAACTGTGTTATAACACGGGATCATCTGTTGGAGGCGCAGATACCGGTCGGAATGGTCAGTGCCGACGTTGTTAGTGCATAGATTTGGTGTCCGCAGCTGTTCGAATAGGCTAGGGATAGTTTAGTCTTTACACTTAATGTATTAAGGCTCATTCGCTAAGCATGTTTAGCGAATGAGGCCTCATTCGTTAAAGACTAGGGCTATTCGTTAATGTAAGAGCCCATTTGTTACTACATTGTAATGAATGGTGGCTCAATAGTTAATGTATATCCATTCGCTAAGCATGTTTAGCGAATGGGCTATGGAAAGATCTCATTCGTTAGTACAGTTAATGAATGAGAGGCCTCATTCGTTACTACAGTTCTAACGAATGAGGCATGCTTATAAATAGGCCTTCCATAGTAATTAGCATAGAGATCCGTGCTTATTTATCCTCCATGTAATGTTATGCTGCCAGATTCTCCCTAGACCTTCATAATGTATCTTCATCCTAATGTATTCGTCCTTCATGATTAATGTATTCATCATTAACGTATTGAACACGATGTTACGTATCGGTATTGCGACTAGATTCCTGTCTCGTAAACGACTCTATAATTTACAACTAGTATCAGAGCCGGAAGTTGCTCGTGATACGTCATTTCATGTTCTTCGGGTTAAATCACTGTTTAATTGAATTTGGAATGGATTCAGTGATTGAATGATGAAGTTGATTGTTAATCCGTGTTTGTTGATGAAATCTGAGTCTACGTAATGTTTTTAGATGGTTAATTATGGTGTTTTGATGAATCCACCATGGATGAGGCTTTGATTTTGCCGATCTGAATTGATAAAGAATTGGTGTGTTATTGATTTAATTGATGATTGATTCATGATCTAGATACAAATCCGAAGCTTCGTGTATAATGTGGTGTTTAATTGTGTGTTTTGATGAAGATTTGAAGATTTCAGCCACTGAAGGAGCTTGACCAGATTCCGGCGATGTAACTGTTTTTTGGTGAAAATTGGTTTTCCGGCTACAGTAACCGCTATAATGGCTCATTCGTTAATTTAAACTCATTCGTTAATGGAGGTTTAACGAATAAGCTAATTCGTTAAAGTTTCAACGAATGTGGGCCATTCGTTTTGTGCTTATTCGTTACGGATTTGGACTCATTCGCTATCAATACTCATTCGTTATTTATTTTTTCTGACATCCGTTAGTTTCATAACGAATGTGTTTCTATTCGTTCAATTTGTAACGAATGTGGAATGGTTTGGTTATTTATAACGAATGTGAATCATTCGTTCAAGGGTAACGAATGAGGTGTGCAATTCGTTGATCTTAAAGTAATAAACCACATTCGTCAACTATTCAAACGAATTAAGGGTAAAAAATGAGTATATTCGGAAAATTTTCTTAAACGAAATTTTTGGGGATATTCCGAATATGCGGGACACTCTTCTTGTAAAATTTGGTGACATATTTTCCGGCCGACTTTTCACGTATATCGATCAACCGAGGGGGAGTACCCGATTAAGATAACGAGAATTTTATTGAACAATTTTGAAGATTTGTTCAAAACCTTGCCGAATTTGTCAAGAAATAGGGGAGATAAAAATTTCAAAGAGTTTATTTGATTGGTATCTTCCTACGTTTGAAAGAATTTCTTGAAAAATTACTACAATTCAGGTGGTAATATGTGATTGCAAAGCTATGTTTGACTGAGTCCAAGACTGCAATTGTTCTTTGATCGTGGATTGATTGGTTCAAGATTGAAACCTACCTATGTGGGATATGAGTGTCTGTCAGATTACTTCTTTCTAAGGGACTTTGATCCTGACTATGTTGGCTACGAGTATTCGGCGGATTGCTTCTGTTGAAGGGGACAATTATTGAAAGGTTGATTTGATTGAGGAATATACGGGTCTTGTCATCATATTGAAGAATCTGATCGTTCGGGATTGATTAACGAAGGTTGGAACTCTGAATCATATCCTAAAATAGTAGTGCATCCAAGCGTATTGGTTGCCAAAGAGCTTCAAAGAGTGATGTTTTGGGATAGACGTTATCGAAAGAGTGAATACCGATGTGAAATATGTGGAATAATCGGGTTGTTCATGAAGATGTATGACGAGGTCAAACCTAAAGACATTTTTACTTTACCGGTGCGACAGATAGCTGATGACTTATAGCTGCTTGAAACGTGAGATTGACCCATATCATATGCCAGTTGGATGATCAGAATGATCACCTGAAGATGCTTATTTGAGGGGGAGATCTGCTACGAGTAGCTAGAAGTTGTTGGTTTGCTTACAAAGAGTTATATTTTGTCTGTTTGCACAAGCCCGAGAATCATCAGCCAAGGGGGAGCTAAAGTATTACGGCTGATAATCTACAGTTAAAGTATTCACGATTAAAGTATTCAAATTTAACTTATTCTTCGTTAACGTATTCGATGTTAGCGTATTGGAGGCTAAAGTATTAGATGCTAAAGTATTGGAAAGCATTCGACAACTACGGGAAAGGGGGAGTCTGTTAGTGCATAGATTTGGTTTCCTCAACTGTTTGAATAGGCTAGGGGTAGTTTAGTCTTTACACTTAATGTATAAAGGCTCATTCGCTAAGCATGTTTAGAGAATGAGGCCTCAGTCGTTAAAGACTAGGGCTATTCGTTAATGTAAGAGCCCATTTGTTACTACAGTGTAACAAATGGTGGCTCAATCGTTAAAGTATACCCATTCGTTAAGTGTGTTTTAGCGAATGGGCTATGGAAAGGCATTCGTTAGTACTATTTTAACGAATGAGAGGGCTCATTCGTTAATACAGTATAACGAATGAGGCATGCCTATAAATAGGCCTTCCATAGTGAAATGCACTAGAGATCCATGTCATATTTATCCTCATATAACGTTATGCTGCCGGTCTCTCTCTAGACCCCCATTAATGTATCTTCATGTAACGTATTGATCAATAAAGTATTACGTTAATGTATCAACACGAATCACATATCGGTATTGCGACTAGATTCCTGGCTCGTAAGCGTTCCATTAATGTTTTTACAACTGTAGATGCGAGTAATCAACTAAAACGTCGCCTCCCAATATCTGGTGCTCCTCCTCACATCCTCATTCTCCATATATTATAATATAATATTATATAAGCATATCAATACTACCACTACCACTAATAATAACAACAATAACAACAACAACAACAACAAAATAACAACAACAACAACAATAAAATAATAATAATAATAATAATAATAATAATAATAATAATAATAATAATAATAATAATAATAATAAATACAACAATAACAATAACAATAACAACAATTAAAAAAAATTACAGACCAGATGCAACATATGGCACTTTACACCACGTATGGTCTTCCCTTCCAAATATTCCGGCCGGATTCTGGCCCAAATATGGCCGGAATATTAACAACCCAGTCCAAAACCTACAGACCAAACTATATTCAACCTCTAACTCTATTTGTAACATCCGCCTTTTGAGAGGTAATAAATAAAAGAAAGTTTTATCATTAAATGTGTGTCCTTATTTAATTTTATTTAGTAATAACTGGATGGAGTGGTAGGCTTAGGATTAATGGATGGACTTGAGAATGGTTACGGGATTAAGGTCCATGGGCTTGGAGTATTTAAACTCTTTAAACCTCTTTAAACCCTAACATTCTCATACTCCATCTTCTGCCACCATACACACACTCAAAACACACACAAACTCTCTTCCTCTTATATTCACCTAATATCCAAGAGAAACAAGGAGATTCATCTTCAAGCAACATCCAGAAATAAGAGACACGTCTAGATTCACGCGAGATACAAGATCCAAACTGAACCAAGTCCAAGAAAGGTATGCTTTAGATTAAGGATTAGGTTTTTGATGTCGGTTTATTGTAAGATCCAATGACTAAAGCAAATCGGGTCTTGTGAAGCAAGAAAAATGTAACCTTTGTAGCAGACAATTGATTTGGTTAAGGTGGTACAGACACGTGATATTCTGGCCATGTTAAGCTAGCCAAAGGTTATGCTACGACCCGAAACTCGTTCTAGCAGTAAATGGGCATATCGAGACGTAAGAAAGTGGCCGAAACAAAAAAAAAGGACTAGAAATAAAAAGGGGGTCGAGCTAAGTCATTCGACTCGACTGGAAATGAATTAGGTCGAGTCATTGGACTCGACTAGGGAAAAAGTTGGGTTGAGTCATTTGACGCGACTGAAATTGTGTTGGATCGAGTCATTCGACTCGACTGGAATTGAGTTGGGTCGATTCAGTGCTCGACTCGATTGAAAAACGAGCCGAATTTAGTTAAAGGGGTTCTACTAGATCCAGATGAGTCGAGTTGGGCGGAACTAAGTAATTATTACAACTACCCCCGGGCCCCGTTTGTTGAGGGTTTTAATAACCTAGAAGTGAGAGATAGTTAGAACCTACTAATTAATACTTATAACTTGTTAAACAGTTAGCCTTTCTCAGTTGAGGAGAGGTATCACCATTAACTAAGAACGATTCAGGTGTGTTCTAGCCTCAATTCTCTTTTAACGTTTTTGAGGCTGTGTGCCTACTTGTAAGACTAGAAATATATATATATATATATATATATACACGTATATGATGAATGCGAATAATGCAAAGAATGAAAGAATGTTTGTAAGAACTCGTTATATGTTTTAAATTGCTTAATTAAATGTAATCTTAAGAGTCTTGTAAGAATGTGGTGTAAGAGTCAGGGTGGCAGGCCCTTCTAATACCTGGGCAAGAGTATAGTGGTTGACTCTATGATATCGGTGCAAGAGGTCGGGTGGCAAAACCCTTATAATATCTGCGTAAGAGATCTGGCAGCAGACCCTTATAATATATGTGCAAGAGGTTGGGCGGCTCACCCTTATAATATCTGTGCAAGACTATAAGAGTAATTGCAAGATTATGTAAGAATGTGCAAAAGTAAATATATATGTAAGAATAATACAAATTAATAATTGTATGATTTTGTAAGGATGTGTAAGAATAATTATATGCAAGTGAAAGAGTAAAACAAGGTGTATGTGAGATGTAAGGAAGCAAGTACGCAGTGTAAAGGTAAGAATCGTATCTACGGATATGAATACGTAAGTTAAATGTGTTAGGCTAACCTGTGACTTGTTAAACTATAACTCACTTAGCTAGATGACTTTTAGTATGCACGCATGTTAGTAGAATGAGACATTTAGCTTGAGGAGGGACACACGACATCAAGAAGAGACTAGCATCGGAAGAAGGAAGAGTCATGTGATGTTTTACGCTTTATGTTGAGATTATTTATGCAGTTTTAAGACAAGTGTGAAATGGTTGACGTTTTTTATTATTCCACAAAAAGTTTTAATTAACTATGATATTTAGAACTGTGTTTATGAGTAAATCCAACACTAAAGTAGGGCTGCTGGGTTTGTGGCCTAACAAGTTGGTATTAGAGCATAAGTTCGAACGAATTAAGCATCCTACATGCTTAGACGCGAACAGAGAATGGGACTTAAGGAAGAAAAGAAAGAAGATGCCTGTCCAAGAAGGGCGTGTGTCACTCAAGTAAGCTTAATACGTGATTTACGTCATGTATAATGTAAGAATGAGTAAGAAAGTTAGCTTAATTGCTAGAGTAGAAATATTTGTTTATATGTGATGATGTGAAATGCGTGATTGATTGTCTAACTGTTATAAGCATAACCTAGCACAAGTGGACTCACAAAGGGAAGTGTATAGGACACGGAAAGTAATGTGATAAGCTAATCACAACTGGCCACTGTTATTACCTGCTTGCCTTACTATCCTTGTACTAAATACTTCTTGGAGTGACGAAATTTATGTTTTCTTATAGAATTCGAATGGTTGGCACACGAAAAGTCATTGGACAGGGAGGGTGCGTAGGACGCCGTGGTAGGCCACTTGTTAACCGAGTATGTAACACCCGTAAGTTTTAGTGAAAAGGATTCATGCCTTGTAAATCTATACCTTTAACCGAGACCCGTCCTAGCGTCTTGAGGGGTCTCCGGGTCATCTTTGAAAGTTATATTATATAGACTTTGGAACAAAATATCACAAAATAGAAGTTGGAGGGCTGATTTTGTATTTACCCCATTTAAACCCTAAGCCGCCCCCCCTCTCTTAGACCTGCGATAGGCCCCCTCCAGCCACCTCTCTCCCATTTTTTTTTACTTCTTCAATCAATTGCAGCCTAGTTCTACCTAATTAGAGGTTAGTATTGTTCGATTGACCATCTTTTTTGATCATGCACGGCTGTTTAGACTCATTTATGGATTAAATCTTCGTCAAGGTCAAAAATCGGTGGCTGTTTGTTTGGACTAATTCCGGGGCTGAACAATTGAAGTTTCTTGTCACAATATCTCCCTAGGTATGTCACTTACAACATACTAAAATTTCATGGTCATTGGAATTGGTTAGGTTGGTCAATCGATTTTAGTTCGAAAACTAGGGCTTATCGAGTGTAGAATCGTAAATTGTTGAGTTTGATGCGTTAATTGATTTAACTTCTAACCGAATCAGTTTTCATAGCTCTAGATGGATTTAAGGGCTGTGAGAAAATTATTTTTTTGGTACTTGGGGCTGATTTGGTTGGTGATTAGTCAATTGAGTCGGTTGTGCGCAAATTGTTGCGTTTAACGCGAGTAGCGGGGTAATTAACGACCAATTCAGTTCGGGTGACCTTGGTTCGGGTTACGGGTTTTTGAACAATCATTTTTACATGTATGGGGGCTGAATTGGTTGTCGGTTACTCAAACGGGTCGGTACAACGCGCATTTGCGTTTATTGAATAGTTAGTGCGTTGTACTTGTGAGTTACTGACCCATTTGACTCGTGTAGCGTCGTGTGGACTTGTTGGCTGTGAAATTATCATGTTGGGTCCACACGTGGCTGAATTGGAGTTTAAGTGCTTAACAACTCTTAAACGCGCGTGTTAGTATCACCTAGTGCTTCTTGGGGTAATTTGGGAATTCTTTATTCCCGAGAGTATCTAAGGGTCGTGTTGGTAAATTTAAGACTCCAGGGGCTGTTATAATTCATCTTGGTGAGGTCGAGGCTTTAGGTAACTCGAACCATGTTAGGACGCCTCGTAGGATAAACGAGTCGGTACGGTTTAGTTAGTAATCTTTGTGTGCAATCCGACAGGCTTGTGATTTGTGGATTGGCTTTGAGGTTCTCTAATTTGTTGGTATTTGCATGACTCGTGTCAGGTGAGTTCATGATGCTCTTTTTACTCTTTTTACGTTTTGGGCTAGCATATACACCAAAATACAAATTTTATACGATTTTACTCGTTACAACGATTTGAATGGTATTACATAGCCTTACTCGTGATTTTGCATTTTGAAAGCTATATTTGAATTATTTTCTATGCTTTAGGATATTTTAGACTCGTTTATGGTCTTATATCCTTTAAGGTTACATACATCGTTGATGGTCTAGACTCGAGGATGTTAATAGGCTTGGTTGAAATTGAATACGAGTAGACCTATTTACTTAGTTCACGTTTGGGATGATATATATATATATGTATGTATGTATGTATGTATGTATGGAGGTATGTATGTATGTATGTATGAGTATGTGTTACCTTATAGCCTACGATTGGGTGATAACATCTAGTTCCTCGTGACTAAGAATGATGTGAGTAGGCTTATTGATGTGTGTGTGCATGGTGATCACGACCGGGTCAAATATATTACTCGGGTTTTCAAATCCCATGGTGGAGAGGCCCGTGTGGCGTGATCATCATTTTAGCGGGTCAAATATATTACTCGGGTTTTAAAATCACGTGGTGAAGAGGCCCGTTGTATGTTGAGCCATGATCGAGTCAAATATATTACTCGGGTTGTACCCGTGGTGGAGAGGCCCGTATCACGTGCTTGGATGTGTAAGCTGTGACCAAGTCAAATATATTACTCGGGTTTGACTCGTGGTGGAGAGGCTCGTGTCACATGCTTAGGTCTTACCGCGTCCGGGTCAAATATATTACTCGAGTCTTGACTCGTGGTGGAGAGGCCCGTGTACGTGTGTTCGACGATGAATGTATTATTTGGTGAATTATATTAATTATTTTATTATTATCCTCTCTATTGTTTAGAAACTATAACTTTGAAATAAAGTATGAAATATTGTTTATGAAAACTTGAACTCACTCAGCTCTAGCTAACTTTGTGTGTATGTTAGTTTAACTTTCAGGTTAAGGATTGGAGGTTATCGCTTGGACGTGCTGGAGACTACTCGGAAGGTTGAAGGCATTTCTGGTCGAGGATTTCAAATAAAACGGATATTTTACTTACATTTGATTTTTGGACACTTGTACCCGTATTTGGGATTTTTAAATACTTACACTTTTCCGCTGTTATTTAATCTGAACTTGTTTTAAAAAAAACGAATCAGTTGGTTTTAAATTTTTGTGAATTTGTGGACGTGATTACCAACTGTAGAATTCCTGGGATTCGGGGTCTTACAGAGTACCCTCCGAAGAATCGGTTACTGAATTCGAAGATGAAAGAAGTGTAACTGTGAGAGACGAAGCATATCAACTCTACCCTGCCATTCAAGCTACCATTGCCCAAGCGGTAGCTGCTGCAATGAAGAATCTTCAACAGAATAAGTCGGTTGAGAGCCATGTAAGGACCACTGAGAAGACAGAGGAGAGTAATAATAGGGCTGATGAGACTGAGAAAGATGAGTCAAGCGAAGTTCGGTATGTGAAAATTGATGAAGGAAAGAGGGGCCGAGGTGGGTGCAACTACAAGTCGTTCAAGGGTTGTGACCCAACGAAGCTGACTGGTACGGGGGATGCAATCGCTACTCTCCAATGGATAACAGCGATGGACAAGGTTCTCTGAATTAGCGAGTGCCGTCCCAGTCAGGCAGTGGGCTATTCTACCCAGTCGTTTGGTGAAGAGGCCATGTGTCTGTAGGAGACTGTTGAGCAAAGAAACACCCTTGGAGAGATCAAGGCTTTGAGGTGGGATGACTTAAAGGAGATGGTTATGAAGCGGTTTTCTGCTGATGCTGAGGTTGAATGGGTGGAGATGATGTTTTTGAATCTGAAGGCGGGAAAGATGACACACTTCGAGTACACCACCGAGTTAAACCGTATGTTAAGACTTGTGCGCGATATGGTGAACACTGAGGCAAAGAGGATCAAGTGTTACATCGAGTACTTCCACAGAACGCCCGCCCACTGTTCAGGGCATGTAGACCTGCTACTTTCGATTCCGCTGCTGACCATGCGAAAATGGTTTATGATGACATTGCGGTGGTGGAAGAGAAGAAATGGGCTGCTCCCGCTAAGCGACCGGGTACTCAGTTATGGAATTTGAGGGAAAAGAAGGAGAAAGTGTGAGATAAGAAGCCATGCAAGATTTGTGGGAAGATGCACAATGGAGAGTGTAAGAGGGGCGTAAGGGTGAACACTTTTTATAAGTGTGGCAAAACAGGGCACTACTCACGTGATTGTAACAGTGAGCCTATTTGTTACAAGTGTGGGAAGACTGGCCATATGGCAAGGGAGTGCACTGCTAGTGAAGCTGAGGGAAGTGGTAAGAAAGGTGTTGACCAATGTAGGCCAAAGACCAGAGCCTACATGCTCACCAAGGAACAAGCCAAGCAAATCCCCGACGTCGTGATAGGTATGTTTCTAGTAAACGGTATTTTCGCTTCCGCATTGTTTGATTCAGGTGCGAATAGGACTTTTGTAGCTACATTGTTTTGTAAGGTAGCTAAGATGAGTTGTTGTCGTGTGCCTGAGACTTTTACGGTTGAGACCCCTAGTGAGACCTCGGTTAGAACTATTAGAATGGTTATGAGTTGTAAGATAGAGTTAGAGGGACATGATTTCCCTACTTCCTTATATGTGATGACCTTAGGAGGGTTCGATGCAGTTTTGTGAATGAATTGGTTGTCTGAGTTCGAGGCTCAGATAGTGTGTAAGAGTAAATTGATAAGACAGAAGTCTTTGGTTGGTGATACGGTGATGATTTATGGTGATAAAGAAAGTTTAGGGCTTAACATCATTTCGATGATAAAAGCCTAAGGTTTGTTAAGGCATGGGAAGTGCCTACCTAGCGTATGTTGACAAAGCTATGGCTAAGACGAAAGAAGTGAAAGATGTTCTATAGTGTGTGACTATCCCGAAGTATTCCCTGAGGACCTTTCGGGGTTACCACCGGAACGAGAGGTAGAATTCTAGATAGAGTTGATACCAGGAGCACAGCCTATCGCGAAAGCACCTTACCGTCTAGCGCCATACGAGATGAAAGAACTAATGTCCCAACTGCAAAGAACTCCTTGATAAAGGTTTCATAAGGCTGAGTGTTTCCTCGTGGGGTACACCGGTCTTATTTGTTAAAAAGAAAGACGGAAGCATTAGAATGTGCATTGACTACTAGGAGCTGAATAAGCTTATAGTGAAAAATAGATCCGTTGCCTCGGATTGATGATTTGTTCGATTAGTTATACGGTGCAAGCTGGTTCTTGCGGATATACCTTAGATCCGGTTATCATCAGTTGAAGGTAAAGGAGGCAGGCATCCCTAAGACAGCATTTCGGACGCGGTGCGGGCACTACGAGTTCCTTGTGATGTAACACCCATTAATTCCCAGTTTAAAGATTTAAAGCATGTAGAGTATGTATATTTCTCGGGAGTTATCTGGCATCTTTCGTTGACCTGACCATCTTCCCGGTATGTTAAGTTATCTAATCTTTCCTTCCAAGTTTCCATATCTCTTAAATTTGAGGGGCTAGGATGAAACATTTTTTTTATATTATAACAATAAACAAAAAAAAAACCTTAACCCCTATACCCTATTCCGATCAGCAGCCTCTCAGCCCCCCCCCCCCTGCGATTTTCCTTTTTCTGGCCAGGTCGTGAGTGTAAAACATCAATTAAAGGTTAGTCTAACGTCCATGCAAGTCTTTTTCACCATTTAACCCGTTATTAAACACGTTAGGGTTGAGTTTTGATGATAACAGTTTGCTGACAGATTCGTATACGTTTATTGTAGGGTCTTTAACGCGATGATAATCCATTGTTTTTGATCGATTCTTGATTCCAAGATGTTCTACAGTGAGTCTAGTTTCCAGAAAGGTATAAGATGTAATTTTTGGATGAGATTTGAATGGTTTTTATGAATTTATAAAATCGAGTGTCAAAGCTGATGCGGGATGACGGACTCTGGTCTGTCTTCCCGACATCATAACTCTTTTTCAACAAGTCCAAATTAGTTGGTTCCACTTCTGGAACTTAATATTTTGAGTTAAGAATCAAACCCAATTGGAATCGTTTAATTTGGTTCGGTAATGAATTTTATAAAAATAAAACCATTTTGTTGCGCACTGAAATAGCTGCATGTATCTTGCTGTGTTGGAGGAATTTTTATAATTTTTGTGTCCACTAGAAAAATATAATAAAAATATTTTTATAAACCTAAGACATTTATTAAAGTCTGGTAAAAATTTAATAATTTATTTCAAAGGTTATCCTATGTAATTAAATGCATCTTCGCATGCTAAAATCTGCACGTTTTACTTGTTATTGATCGATAGGTTCGTTTTAGGCTTAACCAGTGGATGTTCAATTGTGTTCTTGTCGGGGCTGTTTGAAGTGAGTTTTTACACCACAATCTTCCTAGGTATGTCACGTATATCATACTTAAGTATCGTGTTCATTGGTGTTCGTTAGTTTGGTCAACTAGTTATCATTTGAAAGATTATGTTCGGTTGACTAGAATTGTAGTTGGATGCGTTTAACGCGAGGGTTGAAGTGATTAATGACCAATTCAGCTTGGGGAAATTTGGTTTGATGTACGGGCTATTGAAAAATCATTTTTATAAGTTATGGGGCTGAATTGGTTGTCGGTTACTCCAACGGGTCGGTACAACGCGCAATTTCCTTCCTTGAGTAGTTGGTGCGTTGTACTTACGAGTTACCGACCCATTTGACTCGTGTAGCGTCGTGTGGACTTGTTGGCTGTGATTTTATCATGTTGGGTCCACACAGGGCTGAGTTGAATGTTAATGGCATAAATGACTCTTAAACGCGTGTATCGGTATCACCTAGTGCTTCTGGGGGTACTTTGGGAATTCTTTATTCCCGGGAGTATCTAAGGGTCGTTTTGGTGAATGTGAGGCCTCGGGGGCTATTGTGATTTAGTTTGATGAGGTCGAAGCTTTAGGTGACCCAGAGCCCGTTAGAACGTCTCGTAGGATAAACGAGTCATCTTGATGTCATTAGTATTGATTGAATGTAAACCGGTAGGTGTTTGAGTCTTGGGATTACTTAGGGATTCTCTAGCTCATGGTGAATCCGTGTCTCGTGTCAGGTGAGTTCATGATGCCCCTTTTTAACTCTTTTTAAGTTTTGGGCTAGCATGCACACCTAAGTGATTTTACTTGATGAAACGTTTAAGCTATTTTATATAGGCTTGCTAGTATATGGTAGGCCTTGGGATGTTATAGTATGTATATATATATATATATATATTATTGTATGGACTATATTTGGTGGTGATGTAGTCATATCGACTACGGATGTTGCGTATGCCTACTTTGTGTTTGCATACGTTGATGAGATGTTACGTGTTTGGGTTGTACGTTTGCTCGACCCTGATGTTATGTGTTTGGGTTGTAAGTTTGCTCGACCCTGATGTTACGTGTTTGGGTTGTACGTTTGCTCGACCCTGATGTTATTACTTGGATGTTATATATATATATATTTATATATATAGGGATGCACTTATAAAGATGTTTATATGTAGGTTTGTATATGTATATATACATAAGGATGATTATTTATCGAAGATGATGGCCTAACTGATGTATCCCTTTTATAGTTTAAAACCTTTGGGAATGACCATTATGATTATTAATATTGATGTGATTTATTAAAACTTGAACTCACTCAGCTCAAGCTGACTTTGTGTGCATGTTAGTGTGAGTTTCAGGTTAGGAGGTGGATGCATTGCCGCTTGGACGTGCACGAAGCTACTTGGACAGTGGAGAGCATACTTAGTCGGATGTGTCAATAATAATAAACGTTTTCTTTTTAACATTTATTTAAATACATTTAAATTGGTTTTGGGCATAACTCCTGGGTTTTGGGAACTTATTTTATTATTTATGTTTTTCGCTGAATTATACTCTGAGATGTTTATTTTAATGAAACGAACTGTTTTCAAGTTTAAGTATTTTTTTACAACTGTTTTGTATGAATACCAACTGTAGGATTCCCGGGATTCGGGGTCTTACAAGTTAGAGCATACTTAGTCAGATGTTTCAATAATAATAATAAACGTTTTCTTTTTAACATTTATTTAAATACATTTAAATTGGTTTTGGGCATAACTCCTGGGTTTTGGGAACTTATTTTATTATTTATGTTTTCCGCTAAATTATACTCTGAGATGCTTATTTTAATGAAACGAACTGTTTTCAAGTTTAAGTATTTTTTTTACAAGTGTTTTGTATGAATACCAACTGTAGGATTCCCGGGATTCGGGGTCTTACACGTGATGTCCTTTGGTCAAATGAATGCTCCTGCAACATTTATGGATATGATGAATAGGGTATGTCGACCGATGCTAGACAAGTCGGTTATCGTTTTCATTGACGATATATTGATTTATTCGAAGAGCGAGTCTGACCATGCTGAGCATCTGAGAGAAGTATTAGAAGTTTTGAAGAAAGAGACACTGTATGCTAAGTTTTCAAGTACATGTTTTGGCTGCGAGAAGTATAGTTTCTTGGTTGCATAATCAATCCTCATGGGATTACTGTGGACCCAGCGAGATACCAGGAACCTTATGGAAAGATGCAGCCATTGGAGATAACCGAATGGAAATGGGAACACATCACCATGGACTTCATAACTAAGCTACCGCACACAACTATAAATCATGATACCATTTGCGTGATTGCGGACCGTTTAAAAAAAGTGCTCACTTTCTACCTATATGAGAGGCTATCTCATCGGAAATGTTAGTGAACGTGTTCACAAAGGAAGTTGCAGCCAAGCATGGGGTTCCGTTGTCAATTGTGTTCGACAGAGATACCGGCTTTACTTCAAGATTCTGGAAGAAGTTCTATGAAGCTATGGGAACAAGACTGAACATCAGCACGGCGTATCATCCTCAAACAGATGGGCAATCTGAAAGGACAATTCAAACCCTTGAGGATATGCTACATGCATGTGTGTTAGACTTTGGAGGAAGTTGGGATGATCATTTACAATAGGCAGAATTTTCTTACAATAACAGCTACCATTCGAGTATTGGTATGCCGCTGTTTGAAATGTTATAAGGTAGATATTGTAGAACTGTCGTGTGTTGGGGAGAGATTGGTCAGAAAGAGATTGGGAGTTTAGAAGTCGTGCAAGAAACCTCTTCAAGGTTTGATCAGATAAAGGCATGGATGAAAGCTGCTCTAGCTTGTTAGAAGTCGGATGCGGATAAGTGGCGACGACTGATTGAGTTTAACATTGATAACAATGTGACGCTCAAGGTCTCGCTTTGGAAAGGAATCATTCGTTTAGAAAGAGGGGAAAACTGAGTCCAAGGTACATTGGACCGTTCAGAGTCTTAGCTCGTGTGGGGGAAGTGGCTTATAAGCTTGACTTACCCGAGGAACTGGAAGGAATTCACTCTACCTTCCATGTTTCTCACTTGAGAAAATGTCTAGCTGATGACATGTCTCATGTTCCATTAATAGACATTGAGGTGGATGAGCAGTTAAACTATGTCGAACAGCCTGTTGAGATAGTTGATCTCAAGGAAAAGCAGCTTCGTCGTAAGGTTATCTCCTTGGTGAATGTGATATGGAATAACCGTAAGGGATCGGATGCAACTTGGGAAGTTGAAGAAGAGATCCACAAGTTTTACACAGATTTGTTTAGGTCCCTAGAATTTCTTTTAATGAGGGTAGCGTTGTAACATCCGCCTTTTGAGAAGTAATAAATAAAAGAAAGTTTTATTATTAATTGTGTGTCGTTATTTAATTTTATTAAGTAATAACAGAATGGAGTGGTAGGCTTAGGATTAATGCATAGACTTGAGAATGGTTACAGGCCTAATTTTCATGGGCTTGGAGTATTTAAACTCCTTAAACCTCCTTCAAACCCTAGCGTTCTCATACTCCATCTTCTGCCACCATACACACACATACACACTCAAAACACATAGAAACCCTCTTCCTCTCATATTCACCCAAGATCCAAGAGAAACAAGGAGATTCTTCTACAAGTAACAAAAACACAACTAGATTCATATTAGGTCCAAGATCCAAACCGAACCAAGTCCAAGAAAGTTATGCTTTAGATTAAAGATTAGGTTTTTTATGTCAGTTTATTGTAAGATCCAATGACTAAGGCAAATCGGGTCTTGTGAAGCAAGAAAAATGTAACCTTTATAGTAGACAAGTTGATTTGGTTAAGGTGGTACAAACACGTGATATTCGGGCCATGTTAAGCAAGGAAAAAGAGATTTTACGACCTGGAACTCGTTCTAGCAGTAAAACGGGCATAACGGGACGTAAGAAGGTAAAGTGAAAAAGGACTAGAAATAAAAAGGGAGTCGAGCCGAGTCATTTGAATTGACTGGAAATGAGTTGGGTCGAGTCATTCGACTCGAGTGGGAAAGGAGTTGGGTCAAGTTGTTCGACTCCATTGGAATTGAGTTGGGTCGAGTGTTTTAACTCAACTGGAATTGAGTTGGGTCGAGTCATTCAACTTAAATGGAATTGAGTTGGGTCGAATCGTTCGACTTAACTAGAATTGAGTTGGGCCGAGTAGTTCGACTCAACTAGAATTGAGTTGGGTCGAGTCGTTCGACGCAAATGGAAGTGAGTTGGGTCGAGTTATTCACCTCAACTGGAATTGAGTTGGGTCGGGTCGTTCAACTCAACTGGAATTTAGTTCGGTCGAGTCAGTGCTCGACTTGATTGGAAAACGAGTCGAATCGAGTTAAAGGGGTTCGACTCGATCCAGATGAGTCGAGTCGGGCGGAACTAAGTAATTATTACAATTTCCCCCAAGTCCTGTTCTTTGAGGGTTTCAATAACATAGAAGTGAGAGATAGTTGGAACCAACTACTTCATGTGACTTCTAGCCCAATTTCTCTTTTAACATTTTATAGGCCGTGTGCATACTCGTAAGAATATATATATATATATATATATATATATATACACGTATATGATGAATGTGAATAATGAATGCAAAGAATTAAAGAATGCTTGTAAGAACTCGTTATATGTTTTAAATTGCTTAATTAAATGTAATCATAAGAGTTTGGTAAGAATCAGTAAGAGTCAGGGTAGCAGTCCCTTCGAATACTAGAGCAAGAGTAGTGTGGCTGACTCTATGATATCGTGCAAGAGGAGTGACGACAGATCCTTATAATATTTGTGCAAGAGGTCGGGCGGCAGACCCTTATAATATCTGTGGAAGAGGTTGTAAGGCCCCGTTCCCGGTAACCCTACTTTGGTGTTGGATTTACTCATAAACATAGTTCTAAAATCAGAGTTAATTAAAAACTTTTCGCGGAATTCATAATATTAAACATTCTTACAAAACATAAGTACTTGTTTTAACAAAATACATTAAGTCATAAACAATAACATCAATGAAACAATCATCCGTCTTCGATGCCAGTCTTCATCCAATTGCCACGTGTCTCGCCTTAAGCAACCCGCCTCATGCTACTTACCTGCGTGCATACTAAAAGTCAGCTACGCTAAGTGAGTTCTAGTTTAACAAGTTATAGGAATATTCTTACACATTTCTACTCGTAGGTACCATTCTTACCCTTGTCCTGTTCTTGTTTCCTTTTGTCTTACATTCACATTACTTTATTCTTTTATTAACAAATAATTATTCTTACACATTCTTTTATTTACAAACAACATTACTTGCATTATTCTTACCTTAATCTTACTCTTTCTTACAAACATATAGTTATTCTTACATTCTTGCACAGATATTATAAGGATCTGCCACCGACCTCTTGCACAGATATTATAAGGGTCTACCACCCAACCTCTTGCATAGATATTATAAGGGTCTGCCACCCGACCTCTTGCACAAATATCATAGAGTCGGCCACTCTATTCTTCCCTAGGTATTATAAGGGCCTGTCACCCTGACTCTTACATTAGACTCTTACTATTCTTGCCCTGGTATTAGAAGGGCCTGTCACCCGGACTCTTACATTATATTCTTTCTAGACTCCTACAATCATGTTAAGTTAGACAACTAACACTTACAAGTTCTAACATGTTTCTTTCATTCTTGCATTAATCTTTCTCATTAATCATATAAGTATATATGTTACTAGTCTTACAAGTATGCACACAACCCTGAAAACATTTCAAGAGAAATAGGGCTAGAACTCACCTGAAGCTGGTTTCTCTCACCGTTACTGGTAATGCCCTTCCTTAGCTGCACGCGGCTAACTGTGCAACACATAATGAGCGTCAATTATTTATCACTACTACCTCATACATCTACATTAATGAAACCCTCAACTAATGGGGGTCCGGGGGCAGCGCCCCTGGTAGCGGGGTCTAGGGGCGGCAGCCCCTAGCAACGTCTAAGGGGCAGAGCCCCTGGCTGGGGTTGAGCTGCCAGGTCAGCTAGGAAAAATTTTGTTTTCGTTAACAGGTTCTTCATAAAAAACGCATCAGAAAATGGATTTCATGAAATTTCGCATAGAATTTCGCTTTGAATTTCGCATGGAATTTCGCATGAGAATTTCGCTTCGTATGAGAATTTCGCTTTGCATGCGATTTTGCTTCGCATGGCGTGCGATGCGAAATTCTTGGATTTCGCATGGCATGCGATGCGAAGCTCTTTTCTTGTGAGAAAACCCCTTTTTACTTCTTTTTTACCATTTTAAGGCCATTTTCCTCCGAGACACTTCCTTAGGAGCCGATTCTAGTCTTTTATGGGTTTTTTGGTTGTACCAACTTTGTATACCCGATTTCTATGAGGTCTGAACATCACCTTTTTGTTCTAAAACACACCTTGTAACGTCCGTTAAATTCCGAAAAAAGGTTTAACCTTGTAGTGTTGTGTACACCCTTCGGGTTTGACCCGGCATTCTCCCGAGAGCTCCTTGCCACCCTCGTAAGCTTGTCATACATAACTTTCTTGCAATTTCAACCATTACTAAAGTGGAGGGGCCAGAATGTATATTGTTAATATATTATTTATAAAAAAAAATATATAAACCCTAGCCTTACCCTAAATCCTGATCGGCGCTCAACAGCCCCCCTTCCTCATTTCGCGTGCAATCAGCCACCGTCCAACCATCCAAAGTTCAATTCCAGGTCGGTATTAATTGTCTGCAATTCTTTTTCACCTTAATTAATCCACATGGCTCGTTTATTCTTCGAAAAACAGTTGCTTTTAGGCTTACCGGGTGGCTGTCCAATTGAGAAATTTCGAGACTGTTTTGGTTCAGGTTTTTGCACCAAAATCTTGCTAGGTATGTCTAGTATAACATACATAAAAACCATGTTCATTGGTGTTCGTTAGATTGGTCAACTAGTTGTAGTTTGAATGTTTGTGTTCTGTTGACTAGAATTGTAGTTTGATGCGTTTAACGCGAGGGTTGAAGTGTTCAACGACCAATTCAGCTCGGGGGAGCTTGGTTTGATGTACGGGCTATTGAAAAAATCATTTTTATAAGTTATGTGGCCGAATTGGTTGTCGGTTACTCAAACGGGTCGGTACAACGCGCAATTGCGTTTATTGAATAGTTGGTGTGTTGTATTTGCGAGTTACCGACCCATTGGACTCGTGTAGCGTCGCGTGGACTTGTTGGCTTTGAAATTATCATATTGGGTCAACACGGGGCTGAGTTGGATGTTAATTTCCTAAAAGACCCTTAAACGCGCGTGTTAGTGTCACCTAGTTCTTCCGAGGGTAAATTGGGAATTCTTAATTCCGGGAGTATCTAAGGGTCGTTTTGGTGAATGTAAGGCCTCGGAGGCTGTTGTGATTGAGTTTGATGAGGTCGAGGCTTTAGGTAACTCGAACCATGTTAGAACGTCTCGTAGGATAAACGAGTCATCTCGATGTCAATAGTATTGATTGTATGTAAACCGACAGGAGTTTGAGTTGTGGGGCTACGTAGGGATCCTCTAGCTTGTGGTGAATTCATACCTTGTGTCAGGTGAGTTCATGATGCCCTTTTTAATCTTTTTACGTTTTGGACAAGCATATACACTGTAATAAAATTTTACACGATTTTACTCGTTACAACTAATTGGATGGTATTACGTAGCCTTATTTGTATTTGTGCATTTATAAAACTATGATTGGATTATATTCTATGCCTTAGGATATTTATGACTCGTTTATGGTCATATATTCCTTAAGGTTATACATATTACTTGTGCTCTAAGCTCGAGGTTGCTATTAGGCTTAGTATTGAATGCCTAGATTATCCATTATTTATGGATTGTATGTGATGATATTGTTTGGTTGGATATTTGAAGTAGATGTTTGTAAGTGTGTATATGAATGTGTATTTGTGGGTAAACTGTGACTGGGTCAAATATATTACTCGGGGAAGACCCGGGGTGAGGAGGCCAGTGTTGCATGTTTATGTCCCGGCGGGTCAAATATATTACTTGGGGATGACCCGGGGTGAGGAGGCCCGCCGTCCTGCTAAACCGTGGTCGGGTCAAATATATTACTTAGGGAAGACCCGGGGTGAGGAGGCCCGTATCACGTGTTTAGGTATGTTAAACCGTGACTGAGTCAAATAAATTACTCGGGGATGACCCGGGGTGAGGAGGATCGTGTTGCGTGACTTTTGTATTATTAAACTGTGACCGAGTCAAATATATTACTTGGGGATGACCCGGGGTGAGGAGGCTCGTGTTGCATGATTTTGTTGGTTTTGTTAAACTGCGGTCGGGTCAAATATATTACTCGGGGAAGACCTGGGGTGAGGAGACCCGTGTTGTGTGTTTGATTAAGAAGAGATGTTTAATGTTTTATTTACTTATGATTTGATAAAGAAGAGTTATTTGTTATTTTATTTACCTATGACTTGACCAAGGAAAGTTATAAAACTAATTACTTATGATTTTCTCCTACATTTTATACTTATGGAATTAAATTGTTTATTGGATGTTACTTATAGAAAATTTGAACTCACTCAGCTCAAGCTGACTTTGTGTGTATGTTAGATTGATTTTCAGGTTGAGGATTGAGATTACCGCTTGGATGTGCTAGAGACTACTCGGACGGTTGAAGGCATATCAAGTCGGAGAATTATAATGCAAACTGTTTTCTTTTCATTTATTACTTTAAACATTTAAATTTTGGTTTTGGGCACTCTTCCCCCGTTTTTTTGGGAATTTTGATGTTTGTTATTCCGCTGTTTATTACTCTGAACTGATTTTAATAAGATGAACATGTTTGGTTTTAAATTTTTGTGAATTTTTGGATATGATTCCCAACTGTAGGATTCCCGAGGTTCGGGGTCTTACAACCCGTGAGGTTAAAACTCACCAAGTTTATGTTTTTCTTACATTTCATAACCCGATCTATCATTATATCTGTTTGCATGTCGATTGTACCACAAAACATAACCTTTTAAACTAAAACCCACCTTTTTCTTGCGGGTTCGAGTTCAGATCTGGACAATACGTAGATCTGGACGTGTTCTTGCTATTTGAAGGCTCTTGCACACAAAATCTTCCTTTAACCCGGATTTGGGTTCAGTATGTGTGTGTTCTAGGGTGTGTGTGTATGTGAAAGAAATGGTGAAAGGATGGGGGAATGGCCTTATATAGAAGGCTATGGGCCCCACCACCAACTTCCTTTACCAAACCCAATCCTTATCCACTTATAAACATGAACACAATTAAACGAACGACACACACATAACAATAAATTCTCTTTTATTTAGTGATCTCGAAATACGGATGTTACAGAGGTCGGGCGGTAGACCCTTATAATATATGTGCAAGAGTGTGAGAATAATTGTAAGATTATGTAAGAATGTGCAAGAGTAAATATACATATAAGAATACTACAAAGTAATAATTGTTTGATTATGTAAAAATGTGTAAGAATAATTATATGTATATGAAAGAGTAAAACAAGGTGTATGTGAGATGTAAGAAAGCAACTAAATAGTTTAAAGGTATGAATAGTATCTACAGATACGAATATGTAAGATAAATGTGTAAGACTAACCTGTGACTTGTTAAACTAGAACTCACTCAGCGTAGCAAACTCTTATTATGCACGCAAGTGAGTAGAATGAGACAATTAGCTTGAGGAGGGGCACGCGGCGTTCAAGAAGAGACTGGTATCGGAAGAACGAAGAGTAATGTGATGTTTTACGTTTATTGCTGGGACTATTTATGATGTTTTAAGACAAGTATGAAATGGTGGACTTTTTTTATTATCCCGCAAAAAGTTTTAATTATTACTGATATTTAGAACTGTGTTTATGAATAAATCCAACATCAAAGTAGGGTTGTCGTATTCGGGGACTTACACTACTACCCTAAAATCTATATTAGAGATCCAAAACAGAAATATAAATTCAATATCTAAAGGTTCCTCATGTTGGTTTTCCGAAGCTTCAGAGTTTGACGGGTTGGTTTGAAGAGGAGATGGGTATGTGTGTGTGTGTTTGTGTTGTGTGTGCGTTTCGGGGGCTGCTGAGGAGATGAGGGTTTAAAAGGGGATATGTACGCCGCGTATAGCACTATACGTGGCGAATAAACCCTTTTTGAACCCCCTCAGCCCTTCCCATTATTATTATTATTATTATTATTATTATTATTATTATTATTATTATTGTTGTTATTGTTGTTGTTGTTGTTAGAAAACTAGTTAAATGGAAAGATTTTTGTTTTGCGATACGCTATGAGATTAAACGCAAGCGTTTGTACCTAAACTTGCGCATTTCTTCTTCAACTTCCCTAGTAGCATCTGATCCTTTACGATGCTTCCATATCACTTTCACTAGGGGAATAACCTTGCGTCGAACCTGTTTCTCCGTGCGGTCGACTATCTCAATGGGTTGCTCGACATAGTTCAACTGTTCATCCACCTCGATGTCCAGCAGTGGCACGTGGGATGTGTCGTCGGCTAGACATTTTCTTAAGTGAGAGACATGTAAGGTAGAGTGAATTCCTTGTAGTTCTTCGGGTAGGTCTAGCTTGTATGCCACTTTGCCCACTCGTGCTAAGATTCTGAACGGTCCAATGTACCTCGGACTCAACTTCCCTTTCTTCCTGAAACGAATAATCCCCTTCCAAGGCGAGACTTTAAGCATCACGTGGTCTCCAATATCAAACTCAATGGGCCGTCTCCGCTTATCCTCATATGATTTCTGACGATCTTGAGCAGCTTTCATCCTGGACTTTATCTAATCAAACCTTGAAGTGGTTTTTTGCACCATTTCTAAACTTCAAATTTCTTTCTGACCAATCTCCCCCCAACATACGGGAGTTTTGCAACGTCTTCAATACAACATTTCGGAAGGAGGCATGCCAATACTTGAATGATAACTGTTGTTGTAAGAGAATTTTGCCAAGTGCAAATGATCATCCCAACTTCCTCCAAAGTCTAACGCACAAGCACGTGGCATATCCTCAAGGGTTTGGATAGTCCTCTCGGACTGTCCATCTGTTTGAGGATGATACGCCGTGCTGATGTTCAGTCTTGTCCCCACGGCTTCGTGGAACTTCTTCCAGAATCTTGTAGTAAAGCAGGTATCCCTGTCTGACACATGCTTTGAAACCACTTCCTTGATGAACATGTGGGCCAATGTTTCTGACGAGATGGCCTCTCGTATAGGCAGAAAGTGAGAACTCTTTGTCAAATGGTCCACAATCACCCATATGGTATCATGGTTTCTAGCTGTACGCGGTAGCTTAGTTATGAAATCTATGGTGATGTGTTCCCATTTCCATTCCCGTATCTCCAACGGCTGCATCCTTCCATATGGTTTCTGGTGTTCCGCCTTAATCTGTAAGCAAGTTAAACACTTACTGACATAATTTACTACTTCATTCTTCATACCCGGCCACCAGTAGTCCTTCTTCAAGTCTTTATACATCTTGGTAGATCCTGGATGAATCGAGTACCGAGGCTTATGGGCTTCCTCTAGGACTCGATCTCTAGGATTCCCATGACGTGGAATCCATATCCTGTCAAACCTGGTCTTTACGCCATGAGTATTATCTATCAACTATTTCTGCTGCCCAAAAGTCCTCTCTTTCTTCATCAACCCTTCATCTACCAACATTTCTGACTGCACCTTGCTGATCTCTTCAAAAAAATCTGAGTTGATTATCAACTTATAAGACTTTACTTTCGTGATGACTTCTACGTTCTTCCGGCTCAAGGCGTCAGCAACTACATTAGCCTTCCCCGGGTAATACTTGATATCACAGTCATAGTCCTTTATCAGTTTTAACCACCTTCTCTGCCTCATATTCAACTCCTTCTGCTCGAGAAGTACTTTAGACTCTTGTGATCTGTATATATAGTACACTTGGTACCATACAAGTAGTGTCTGCAAATCTTGAGAGCATGCACCACAGCTGCTAATTCTAGGTCGTGCGTCGAGTACGTACATTCGTGAACTTTCAATTGTCTAGACGCATAAGCTATCACCTTCCCTCGTTGCATCAACACGCAACCTAACCCCTGATATGATGCATCAGTGCAAACTACCAAATCCTCTTCACCATCTGGCAGAACAAGGATTGGAGCCTGAGTGAGTCTTCTCTTCCTCCTGAGTATTACCCCAATTGAATACTACAGTCTTCCGGGTCATGCCGGTCAACGGTGCGGCTATCTTGGAGAAGCCTAGAATGAATCTCCTGTAATAGTCAGCTAACCCTAGGAAACTGCGTATATCGGTCAGATTTCGCGGAGTCTTCCAATTCTTTATCGCTTCTATCTTGACTGGGTCCACAGTAATTCCCTCAGGATTGATTATGTGACCTAAAAACTGTACCTCTCGCAGCCAAAATGCACACTTCGAGAACTTTGCATACAATTTCTCCTTCTTCAAAACTTCTAATACTTCCCTTAGGTGCTCAGCCTGGTCGGACTCGCTCTTTGAATAAATTAATATATCCTCAATGAAAACGATAACCGTCTTGTCTAACACCAGACGACATACCCTATTCATCGTGTCCATAAATGCTGCGGGAGCATTAGTTAGACCAAACGACATCACGAGGAACTCTTAGTGTCCGTACCGCATCTGAAACACTGTCTTAGGGATGTCTGCCTCTTTCACCTTCTGCTGATGATAACCTGATCTGAGATCTATTCGTGAGAACCAGCTTGCACCTTGTAGCTGATCAAACAAATCATCGATCCGTGGCAACGGATATCAATTCTTTACTGTAAGCTTATTCAACTCCCTGTAGTCAATACACATTCTCATGCTTCCATATTTCTTCTTACACGGTGAAACACTAGGCATTATGAAACCTTTGTCGAGGAGTTCTTGCAGTTGGGACATCAATTCCTTCATCTCAGATGGTGCCAAACGGTAAGGTGCTTTCGCGACGGGCTGTGCTCCTGGTATCAATTCTATCTGGAATTCTACTTCTCGCTTCGGTGGCAATCCCGGAAGGTCCTCAGGGAACACTTCTGGATAGTCACATACTACCGGAACGTCCTTCACTTATTTCGTCTCGGCTGTAGCTTTGACAACGTACGCCAGGTAGGCACTGCACCCTCGCCTTAGCAAACCTTTGACTTTGATCATCGATATGACGTTAAGCCCTGAACTTTCTTTATCACCATAAACCGTTACTGTACTGCCATCCGAAGACTTTAGTCTTACCAATCTACTCTTACACACTATCTAAGCCTCAAATTCAGACAACCAATCCATCCCCAATGCTACATCGAATCCTCCTAAGGTCATCACGTATAGGGTAACAGGGAATTCGTGTCCTTCCAACTCTATCTTACAACTCTTAACCATTCTCATAATTTTAACCGAGGTCTCACTAGCGGTTTCTATTGTAAAAGTTTCAGGCACACGAAAACATTTCATCTTTTCTGTCTTACAAAACGAGGTAGCTATAAAACTCCTAGTCGCACCTGAGTCAAACAACACGGAAGCAGAAATACCATTTACTAAGAAAGTACCTGTCACAACATTTGGGATCTTCTTGGCCTGTTCCTGGGTAAGCATGTAGGCTCTCGTCTTTGGCCTGTTCTGGTCAGCCACTTTCTTACCACTTCCCCCAGCTTCATTTGCGTTGCATTCTCTTGCCATATGGCTGGTCTTTCCACACTTGTAACAGACAGGCTCGCTATTACAATCACGAGAGTAGTGCCCTGTCTTCCCACACTTGTAGCAAGTGTTCACTCCTGAGCCCCACTTACACTCTCCCCCGTGCATCTTTCCACAAGTCTTGCACGACTTCCTTTCCCACACTTTCTGTTTCTTCTCTTTTAGGTTCCACAACTGAGTACCCGGTCGCTTAGCAGGAACAACCAACTTCTTCTCTTTCTTCTCTTCCACCACCACCACATCATCCACAGCCAAGTCATCGTAAACTATCTCTGCGAGTTCGACAGCAGAGTCAAAGGTGGTAGGTTTACTAGCCCGGGCTAAGGTGCGGACATTTTGTGGTAGTCCCCTCATGTAGCACTTGATCCTTTTCGCCTTAGTGTTCACCATGTCGGGACATGCGATTGAACTCAGTGGTGTACTCACGGTGTGTCACCTTTCCTGCCTTCAGATTCTGGAACTTCATCTCCGCCCTCTCAACTTCAGCATCCGCACAGAACTTCTTCATGACCATCTCCTTCAAATCTTCCCACATCAAAGCTTCGATCTCAGTAGCAGTCTTCCTTTGCTCTATCGTCTCCCACCAAAACATAGCTTCATCCCTAAACGACTGGGTGGCAAAACCCACTGCTTGGTTGGGGCGACACTCGCTAATTCGGATAACCTTGTCCATTACGGTTACCCATTTGAGAGTTGCAACTGCATCCCCTGTGCTAGACTGTTTTGGTGGGTCACAATCCTTAAACAACCTATAGCTGCACCCACCTCGGACTTTCTTACCATCACCGACTTTCACAGACTCATCTTCACTTGATTCCTCTTTCTCAGCCTCTTCGTTCTTCTTACTACCCTCCCCCGTTTCCTCATCAGTTCCGGTACGGCTTGCGGTTGACTTTACTTGTTGGTGAGTTTGCATCGCAGCAGCTACTGCCTGAGTGATGGCAGTTTGGATAGCAGGGTCGAGCTGCTGCCCTTCATCCCGCACTGTCATGCTTCTCTCTTCCTCAGACTCGTGGATTGGTTCCTTGGGGGGTACTTGGGTAACACGTGGTCTACCACGGCGACTCGTGCGACTCCCTTGTCCAGCAGTCTTCTTAGCACCAGCCATTCGTATTCTATAAGAAAACACAAACGTCGTGACTTCAGGAATTGTTTAGTACAGGGATAGTAAGGCTAACAGGTAATAACAGTGGCCAGTTGTGATTAGCTGATCACAGTACTCTCCGTGTCCTACACACTTCCCTTTGTGAGTCCACTTGTGCTAGTTTCTATGTATAATAGTTGGTTGATCACACGTTTCACATCCTCACACACAAACAAGCAATTCTATATTTAGCTATTAAGTTAGCTTTCTTACTCATTCTTTACTATACACAAGAACATGATCAACTTACACAAGATGATTACTTTCTAAGCTTTCTTGGGAGACACATGGCATTCTTGGACTGGCATCTTCTTTCTTATCCCCTTTAAGTCCCATTCTGTGTTCGAGTTTAAGCATGAAGGATGCTTATTCTCTCGAACTTATGCTCTGATACCAACTTGTAAGGCCCCGTTACCGGTAACCCTACTTTGGTGTTGGATTTACTCATAAACATAGTTCTAAAATCAGAGTTAATTAAAAACTTTTCGCGGAATTTATAATATTAATCATTCTTACAAAACATAAGTACTTGTTTTAACACAATACATTAAGTCTTAAACAATGACATCAATGACACATGAATCATCCGTCTTCGATGCCAATCTTCATCCAATTGCCACGTGTCCCGCCTCAAGTAACCCGCCTCATGCTACTTACCTGCGTGCATACTAAAAGTCAGCTACGCTGAGTGAGTTCTAGTTTAACAAGTTATAGGAGTATTCTTACACATTTGTACCCGTAGGAACCATTCTTATCCTTGTCCTGTTCTTGTTTCCTTTCGTCTTACATTCACATTACTTTATTCTTTTATTTACATATTATTATTCTTACACATTCTTTTATTTACAAACAACATTACTTGCATTATCCTTCCCTTAATCTTACTCTTTCTTACAAACATACATTTATTCTTACATTCTTTCACAGATATTATAAGGGTTTGCCACCGGACCTCTAGCACAGATATTATAAGGGTTTGCCACCCAACCTCTTGCACAGATATTATAAGGGTCTGCCACCCGACCTCTTACACCGATATCATAGAGTCGGCCACTCTATTCTTGCCCAGGTATTATAAGGGCCTGTCACCCTGACTCTTACTATTCTTGCCCAGGTATTAGAAGGGCCTGTCACCCGGACTCTTACATTATATTCTTTCTAGACTCCTACATTCATGTTAAGTTAGACAACTAACACTTACAAGTTCTAACATTTTTCTTTCATTATTGCATTAATCTTTCTCATTAATCATATAAGTATATATGTTACTAGTCTTATAAGCATGCACATAGCCTCGAAAACATTTCAAGAGAAATGGGGCTAGAACTCACCTGAAGCTGGTTTCTCTCACCGTTACTGGTAATGCTCTTCCGTAGCTGCGCGCGGCTAACTGTGCAACACATAACGAGCGTCAATTATTTATCACTACTACCTCATACATCTACATTAATGAAATCCTCAACTAACGGGGGTTCGGGGGCAGTGCCCCTGGTCTAGGGGCGGCAGCCACTAGCAAGGTCCAAGGGGCAGAGCCCCTGGCTGGGGTTGAGCTGCCAGGTCAGCTAGGAAACATTTTATTTTTGTTAACAGGTTCTTCATAAAAAACGCATCAGAAAATGGGTTTCATGAAATTTCGCATGGCCATTTCGCATGGAATTTCGCTTTGAATTTCGCATGAGAATTTCGCTTCGCGTGCGATTTCGCTTCGCATGGGTTATTTTGCTTCGCATGGGTTATTTCGCTTCGCATGGCGTGCGATGTGAAATTCTTGGATTTCGCATGGCATGCGATCTGAAGCACTTTTCATGCGAGAAAACCCCTTTTTACTTCGTTTTTCCTATTTTAAGGCCATTTTCCTCCGAGACTCTTCCTTAGGACCCGATTCTACTCTTTTATGGGTTTTGGGTTATACCAACTTTGTATACCCGTGTTCTATGAGGTCCGAACATCACCTTTTTGTTCTAAAACACACCCGTGAGGTTAAAACTCACCAAGTTTATGTTTTTCTTACATTTCATAACCCGATCTATCATTATATCTGTTTGTATGTCGATTTTACCACAAAACTTAACCTTTTAAACCAAAACCCACCTTTTGCTTGCGGGTTCGAGTTCAGATTTGGACAATACGTAGATCTGGACGTGTTCTTGCTATTTGAAGGCTCTTGCACACAAAATCTTCCTTACTTTAACCCGAATTTGGGTTCGGGTCTTGAGAAAGAGTATGTGTCTGTTCTAGAGGGGGTGTGTGTGTGTGTGGGAAGAAATGGTGAAAGGATGGTGGGAATGGCCTTATATAGAAGGCTATGGACCCCACCACCCACTTCCTTTACCAAACCCAATCCTTATCCAATTATAAACACACACACAATTAAACGAATGACACAAACCTAACAATGAATTCTCTTTGGCAGCAAAGTGGTAAAACAACTTCTTCAAGAATTTCACCACCGACCTAGCATCATTTGTTGGCAAGGCTTGCCCCTCGGCCCATTTCGAAACATAATCAACGGCTACTAGGATGTAACGATGGCTAAAAGAAGTCGGGAAAGGTCCCATGAAGTTGATGCCCCAGACATCAAAAACCTCGCAGAATTGAATCGGTCACTGGGGCATCTCTTCTCGTGATGAGATGTTGCTCGCCCTCTTGCAAGCATCATAAAACTGCACCATATCATGAGCATCACGGAAGATGGTTGGCCAGAAGAAACCGGCGTCAAAGACCTTCTTTGCCGTGGATGTGGCTCCATTGTGTCCTCAAGTCGGGCCCTCGTGGCAGTGTTTCAAGATCTTTCGAGCTTCATCACCATACACACACCTACGCACGAGTTGATCGGCACCAACACGAAACAAGTAAGGATCCTCCCAAAAATAATGCTTAACATCATAAAAGAATTTCTTATTTTTCTGGTGAGTAAGACCCTTAAGCACGATCCCACTAGCAAGAAAATTCACAATGTCAGCAAACCAAGGATGATCCTCATCCCGTGTCTCGATATGCATGAGGAAATCGTGGGGGAAATTGTCATTTATATGAACCCCCACTTGTTCCGATGAAGCTGAGCACTCAAGACGGGAGAGGTGATCGGCCGCGACATTCTCAGCACCCTTTTTATCACGAATCTCAATGTTAAACTCCTACAGCAACAAAATCCAAGGAATAAGTCTCGGCTTCGCATCTTGTTTACTGAACAGATAACGAAGGGCTGCATGATTCGTGAACACAATGGTCTTAGAAAGGACCAGATAAGACTGAAATTTATCGAATGCGAAGACAATAGCAAGGAGCTCCTTTTCAATGGTTGTGTAGTGCTCCTGCGCATCGTTAAGTGTCCTACTCGCATAATAAATCGGGTGAAAGTGCTTATCCCGCCTTTGACCTAAGACCGCCCCGACTGCAAATTTACTCGCATCACACATCAACTCGAAAGCCTCCTTGATGCCTATAATAACTAGTTATTTCGGTTTTCTACTAACGGCTTTAACTATAACCTCAGCTCTATTTATTGGTCTGAGCAAGATACGACTTATTTGAAATGAATTGCACAATTCATAAAAGGAAATCTTTCCGCGAACTTCTGTGTATTTCTAGTTACTTATCGTGTCAATTACCAATTCTTGGTCATTGAGATTCGTGGTAATTTGGATTAATTATATAGGTATAGATATTACCTCTTTTTTCTCCTTTCAAACAAATTGAAATGATTGAAGTTTTTCTTTTTGGAATCGTGTTAGGTCTAATTCCTATTACTTTGGCTGGATTAATTGTAACGACCAGTCGGGGGCAACCATGATAGGGGCATTCATCAATTTCTCCTTCAAAAGCTCGAACGCCCGAAGACATTCAGAGGAGAAAACAAATGGGGCATCTTTCTTAAGGAGTTTCGTCATCGGGCGGGCGATTTGGGAAAAGTCCTTTATGAATCGCTAATAGAATCCCGTAACACAATGCCCTCCTTCACCATGAAGTGACATTTTTCCCAATTAAGAACAAGGTTGGCCTCCTCACAGCGGGCCAACATTCTCTCCAAATTTCTCAAACAATGATCAAAAGAATTCCCGAAAACAGAAAAATCGTCCATGAAAACCTCCATGGAGTCCTCGATCATATTATGAAAAATCAACACCATGCATCTCTGAAACGTGGCTGGGGCATTACATAGTCCAAAGGGCATCCTCCGGTAGGCGAATGTGCCATAGGGACATGTGAATGTCGTCTTCTCCTGATCCTCAGTAGAGATGGGGATCTGAAAGTATCTTGAGAAACCGTCAAGAAAGCAATAGTACATCTTTCCCGACAGTTGTTCCAGCATCTGGTCAATGAAGGGGAGTGGAAAATGATCTTTCCTCGTGGCATCGTTGAGTTTGCGGTAGTTAATGCAAACTCTCCATCCCGTTATGGTACGCGTAGGAATCAACTCATTTTTCTCGTTCACAACAACCGTCATACCGCCTTTTTTCGGGACGAACTGCACCGGGCTCACCCATGGGGAATCAGAGATCGGATAAATCAATCCAGCATCGAGAAGCTTGATGACCTCTTTCTTCACAACGTCTTGCATATTAGGATTGAGATGCCGTTGGTGCTACACCACGGGTTTGTACTCCTCCTCCATCAAGATCTTATGGGTACAAAAGGATGGACTGATCCCTTTTATATCCATGATCTTCCAGGTGATCGCGTGCTTATGCCTCTTCAGAACCATGAGCAACTTTACCTTCTCCTCGCTTGACAAACTAGTAGAAATGATAACAGGCAAGCGGGACCCATCCTCCAAAAAGGAATACTTAGCTTGATAGATGGTGGGTCCACAACAGAAGGTTTTTCCCTAGGCTCGGCAACGCGATCAACATCCTCAATCCTCTCTAAACACTCAGGAGGCTCGTGGTCCACACCACAGACCAACTCCTCAATCAAAGGTCCACTAACCAAGTCAGAAACCTCTCTAAAACACAACTGAGTATCCAAAGAGTCCTCCTCACACGTGTCCTGTATGTGCTCACAAACGCAAGAATCAATGGTATCAATGTAGAGAACGTCATCATGATCATGTGGATGGCGCATGGATCTCCCAATATCAAAGGTAACCTCCTCGTCGCCAACTCTAAGAGTGAGTCTGCCGGTGCAGAAATAGATGAGAGCTCTAGCAGTGGCTAGGAAAGGACGACCTAAGATGAGTGGTATATTTTTATCCTATTCCATGTCCAAGATCACAAAGTCAACAGGAAACACAAATTTGTCGATTTTCACAAGAATATTCTCAACTATATCTCTCAGGTATTTTACCATGCGGACAACAAGTTGGATGCTCATGCGACTAGGCATAGGCTCACCTAGGTCTAGCTTTTCAAAAACAGAATAAGGCATCAAGTTTATGCTAGCACCTAGGACTGATCCCTTTTATATCCATGATCTTCCAGGCGATCGCGTGCTTATGCCTCTTCAGAACCGTGAGCAACTTCACCTTCTCCTCAGCTAAAGCGTTACTATCCGACAAACTATTTATCAAACATGGAATGGTAAAACTGCCCGGATCGGTCATTTTTTTGGGTAGTTTATTCTGAAGAACCGCTGAACACTCCTTATTAAAAGTCACACAAGAAAGTTCCTCTAATTTCTTCTTATTCGAGAGGACCTCTTTCAGAAACTTAGCATACTTAGGCATTTCTTTCAATGCATTGTGAAATGAAAGATTGATGTGAAGCTGCTTAAAAAGCTCTAAGAATTTCCCGTACTGTTCTTCCATCTTCTGCTTTTTCAAATGGCCTGGGTATGGAATGGGAGGAACATAAGTCCTGACTGGCTTACTGGTTTGTGCGGTACTTTCTGGGGTTACCCTCGGGTGCACCTCACCAGGAGTCTCAGTCTCAATCTTATTGGCAATTGGTTTTGGTGTGGAAACCGATGCATCAACAGGAATGGTGGATCTACCACTCCTCAGGGTAATCGCCTTAGCCTCGGCATTCGGATTAATCTCAGTGTTACTCGGAAGGCTACACTGTGGTCTCGCAGAGAGGAGCTGAGCAATCTGTCCAACCTGATTCTCAATGGTCAAAATGGACGCTTTCTGATTCCTCAACTCAAGATCGTGTCTCTGGAGAGTCTCATCAATCTTCAGGTTCCTTTGCTCAGCCAATTTGTTTGAGGTCTCAGTTTTAGCCAAAAGCTGAGTCAAAAGATTTTCAACCCTAGACTGACCACTACTGCTGGAACCCTGAAACTGAGGCTTTTGCTGGTAAGACTGGTTCTGGGGTTGACTTTGGTAATTTGGATTTCGGTCAAACCCCGGTGGCTTTTGATTCTGATTTTGACTGCCATCACCATCTTTCCAGCTGAAATTTGGGTGGTTTCTCCATCCCGGGTTATAGGAGTTGCTATAGGCATTATTTTGGCGGCCCACAAAGTCAACATCCTCCACCACCATGGTCTGCTGGCACTGACTGGTCTGGTGTTTCCCGTCACACACCCCACAACGAGAGCTAGACTTAGCCAGATGGGATTGCATTTGGTCAAATCTTTTGGTCACGGCTTCTAACTAAGCAGAAACAAAGGTATTAGAATCGACATGAAGAACACCCTTAGTGGAAGGAATACTACGAGGCGGATTATATGCAAAACTCTTCTTAGCAGCTCGCTTCAAGACATCCAACGCCTCATTGGGAGTACACCTACCGAAATCTCCTCCCGCAACATGATCAACGGCATGCTTCTGTGCTCCGGATAAAGCATCAAAGAACGTACGACACTAAAGAACGCGTCTCAAACCATGATGAAGGAATTTTCTCAACAAGCCCTTGAACCTCTCCCATGCAGCATGAAGTGACTCGTCGTCATCAACACGAAAACCAGTGATTTTTGCCCGGTATCTTGCAGTTTTATCGGGTGGGAAGTACTGAAGAAGAAACTGCTCAACCAGTTGGTTCCAAGTGGTGATGGAACCGGAAGGGAGTGCCTCTAACCACTCCAAGGCAGCCCCGCGAAGTGAGAACGGAAAAATTTGGAGTCTCACGGCATCGTCCGTGCACCCCTGAATTTTGAATGTCGCACATAATCGAAAGAAATGCACAACATGAGAATTAGGGTCCTCATTCGAGAGGCCATGGAAAGAAACAGAATTTTCAACCATATGAATAATACTCGACTTGATCTCGAAACTCACGGTAATCTCGGGCTCCCTAACACCGCTGCCATAGCCATCAAGGGACGGCGTGGCGAAGTCATCCATGCGACCTTGATTGTTCGGATCTGCCATCTTTTCAACCTCGGGATTCACGTCCTCCTCTACAACTTCGTTTTCAAAGACCTTGGCAATCTCGCGTGCTCTCCTCCTCAAACCTTCTCGAAGATGTTGCTCGGGTTCAGAAAGGGGGGAAACAAGATCAGAACCGGGTGTGGTGGACATGCATCACCCGAAAGAAACGTGGAATGGAAACAAAAAAGACACGGAAAACTACCTAAAAATATAGCTAATAAAATAAAACAAAACAAGATGAATAAAAATGAAATAGACTAAAATAACATAGAGCAAAAATATCAACAAGACAAATCAATTACTCGTATTGTTTTCAAAAGTAAAACACCGTGTCCCCGGCAACGGCGCCAAAAACTTGACGTGTGTGAATATATATATATATATATATATATATATATATATATAAATTTGGATAAAACTTCCACACAAATCGGGTTTTAAAAATAGGTTTTCACCTACAGCTAAACCACACACGAAAGGCAAGTGTACCTATCGTTTGTAATAAAGTGTCGGCAAGAACCGAGTGTCAATCCATGGATACGGTAATTTTCTAGTACTAAATCTCTGTAAATGACTAACCGAACAAATAAATCTTAATTTGAGTTTTTAACTAACTAAACTAGCATACAATGAAAACAAAGCAAGTAAAAATACAAGAAGCAATCAATCCAACAAAACTACCTAGACACGCATCCACTCTACTAATGTGATAAAATAGCAATGATATAGTAAACATCATGAATCTAAACATAAATACTAGATTACAATAAAGCAACCTAATACTAACAATTAATCATCATGATGGGCTTCCAATCAAGAATTAAACATAGACTAACTTGTTTGTCAAAACAACAAAGTCTCATAATCAAAGGAAATCTAGCATGAACAACATTCTAACCACCTAAGATTACACTAAATTAGTTAAACTCATGAATTAAACATCAACTTATGAAACTTTAACTAGCAAGTCATCACCAAGTCAAGAATCATGACAAAACTCATCAATTTTCGAATATCAAGTGTAGGATTTCATGCTCATCAATAATATTATAACCATACTAATCTTTACTAGTCATTCCTAACTTAGCAATGTAAACAAAGAAAACATGAACATTCAATGTTTACAAACAAACATCTAGAACATAGTTTTCCAACATGAATGCCTAAACATCTGTAAGACTAACAAGGTATGCAATTCTAACAAGCATGAACACCATCAATATCAACTCATAACTTAAAGATTTTCTTGAAAGAAAACCAAATTACCATAACCATACATAGATAAAAATCACAATAGTAAAAGCTTCAACAATGTCTAGTTACTAAGGTCTTTAGCCCATAAGGCTTAATACAACTACAATCAATCTAGAAATAAGCTTACAAAACATGCTCTTAAACATAGAAATGCAAACCAAAATCAAGCAAGGATTCAAGGATGGAATGATGAATCTTATGTTGGTGGAAGCCTCCAAGAATCCCCTAAAATTACTGCACTTGGTTGAGAGAAAATCCCCAAGACTCCACCCTTGAAATGGAGGTAATGGATGTGTATTTATGCATTTTAGACATCTGGCACGGGCAGGTTCACGGGCATGCACGGTCGTGCCCTGATGTGGAAAGTCAACACATTGCTTTAGTTTGACCAAAAAGTCAGATTTCTCTTTTCGGGCACGGGCGTGCACGGGCTGGTTATTTTAACTTTTCTCAGCATTAGATCATGCACTGGCACTTTTCCTGGTTGGCACGGTCGGGTGCATGGGCTGGCATAGGCATGCACGTCTGGCAGATTGTTGCATTTTTCTTCCGAAACGCCCTCTTTTCATGTTTTCTTTATCGGTTGGGCGTCCGGACCTGCAAATTAACTCAAATAAGTACCTAAAACAATGAATTTGCATGAAGTTCGGCATAGATATGAGGATAATTCGACGCAATAAGATGTACACTTTATGTTACATCAAACATCCACCAATCCAAGTTCATAAAATAGTCTTACCTTCATGTTTGTTCCCACAAATATGAACGACTACGGACATTTAGAATAAGTAACTTATTCATGGACTTAAACATGCTAAAATGGAACAAAACTCAAAATGTCATAATCATAAACCATAATCATATGAATGAGTCAAAATAACAATTGTTCTTATATCCAAATACAAAACTCGATCTTATCCAATCACTAGAATATCGAAGTTCTAAGGCACAAGTGCGACCTTCATGCTTTGGCATTTCAAGGAGCTTCGTGAGTGGATCCGCAATGTTTTGATTGGTGTGAACTTTGCGAATACATATCTTTCCCTTTTCAACTTCATCCCTTATTTAGTTGAACCTCCGCTCAATGTGCCTCGTCTTTTGATGAGCACGAGGTTCCTTGATTTGAGCAATCGCACCCTCGTTGTCACAAAAGATCTCTAGAGGGTCCTGAATGGTATGGACTACCCCTAGATCGGCAATGAATTTCCTTATCCACGCAGCTTCTTGAGCTGCCAATGAGGCGGCGATATATTCCGATTCTATGGTGGAAAATGCTACCACATCTTGTTTCGAGCTCTTCCAAGAGACTGCCCCACCATTCATAACGAAAACATATCCCGATTGTGATCGAGAATCATTTCGATCGGTTTGGAACCTTGCATTAGTGTAGCCCTTTATAACGAGTTCCTCCTCACCCGAACCGTATATTAGAAACATGTCCTTAGTCCTTCTAAGGTATTTCAATATACTCTTAACCGCCATCCAATGGCTACTTTCCAGATTATGTTGTAATCTACTTGTCATGCTTAAAGCGCTTGACACATCCGGTCTAGTGCCTACCATTGCATACATGATGGATCCAGTAGCTGATGCGTATGGGATCCCTTTCATTCTATCTTGCTCTTCCTTCGAGCTTGGACATTGAGACGCACTCAATATGATTCCTCTTTGAATAGGTACCAAACCTCTCTTAGAGTTCTCCATCTTAAACCTTTTCAAGATATTTTCAATGTATGCGCTTTGGTTTAAACCTATCAAACGCCTTGATCTATCCCTATAGATCTTCATTCCCAAAATATAGGCGGCTTGACCAAGATCTTTGATGGAAAAACAACTTCCAAGCAATGTTTTTAGACCTTCCATGGTTGGAATGTCATTCCCAAATAATAGTATGTCATTAACATACAATACTAAGAAAGTGATGATGCTCTCACTAGCTTTCTTAAACACACAAGCTTCATCACCATTCTTGATGAATCCAAATTTCTTAACTTCTTCATCAAAACGGTGATTCCAACTTCTAGATACTTGTTTCAATCCATAGATTGATTTCTTTAACTTGCATACTTTGTTAGGATGTTGTGGATCAACAAAACCTTGGGGTTGAATCATATAGACATCTTCCTCAAGATGCCCATATAGAAAAGTAGTTTTGACATCCATTTGCCATACTTCATAGTCATAATGTGCGGCTATGGCAAACAATATCCTAATAGACTTTAGCATTGCTACGGGAGAGAAAGTTTCATCATAGTCAACCCCTTGAGTTTGAGTGAAACCTTTTGCTACAAGTCTTGCTTTATAAGTATCCAAGTTTCCATGCATATCGGTTTTTTTTCTTGAAAACCCACTTACTTCCAACCGGTTTGGAATTAAGAGGTGGCACAACCAACTCCCATACTTGGTTGTCATGCATGGATTGCATCTCAACGTTCATGGCTTCAAGCTATTTGTCACAATCGGATTGTGACATTGCATCACGGTATGTGGTGGGTTCATCCGAATCTACCACATAGCATCCATCCATGAAAAATCCATATCTTTCGAGTGGATGACTAATTCTATCAGATTTGCGAACGTTTTGTGTGTTTTAATCAACCATTTGATCTTTCTCAACATCCTCTTGTTGATTGCTAGTATCAACCAAACGTGTATCGGCTTGTGGTTCTCTATCCTCCTCGAGTTCCAACGTTCTACTAGTACCTTCCATAAGGAACTTAGTTTCCAAGAACTCGGCCTTTCGAGCAACGAACACTTTTTGTTCGGTTGGGTTGTAGAAATAATATCCCGTAGAATATTTGGGATATCCTACAAAGATACACTTAATGGATCGACTTTCAAGTTTTTTTTGGGTGTTGTTCTTGACATAAGCCTCACAACCCCATACTTATAAATATGATAATGATGGAGCCCTTCCATTCCATATTTTAAAATGTGTCTTGTCCACTTTCTTTGTTGGGGCCATATTTAGAATAAGGGCCGCGGAGAGCAAAGCGAAACCCCAAAATGATAGAGGCAATGTGCTTCTAGCCATCATAGATCGAACCATATCTAATAGAGTTTGATTTCTTCTCTCGGACACACCATTGTGTTGTGGTGTTCCTGGTGGAGTAAGTTGTGACATTATCCCACAACTTCTAAGATGATCTTGGAAAGCATCACTTAGGTATTCACCTCCTCTATCCGAACGAAGTACTTTGATGGTTTTATCGAGTTTATTTTGTACTTCATTTTGGAAGATTTTGAACATTTCAAAAGCTTCATCTTTGTGTCTTAATAAGTACACATACCCATAACGACTATAGTCGTCGGTAAATGTAATGAAGTATCTTTCACCATTCCTTGTCATTGCCTTAAAAGGACCACATACATCTGAATGTATGATACCTAATAAGTCTTTTACCCTTTGGTTTGTTCCGCTAAAGGGGTCCTCGGTCATCTTTCCTAACATACAAGACTCGCATTTATCAAATGAATGACCTTCACTTGATTCCAAATGACCATTCTTTTGAAGTGTATGTATGCGATCTTTGTTTATATGACCAAGGCGACAATGCCAAAGATAAGTCTTACTCACATCCATTTTAAGTCTCTTGGTGCTTGATTGGTATAATATGTTATCATAAGATGTGTTATCATGAACCAATTCATAAATTCCATTAGATGGCATTGCTTTAAAATAAAATACATCATTCATGAAAATATAAATACAATCATCCATAAACTT
The DNA here is from genome assembly GCF_021521415.1 of Bidens hawaiensis. Taxonomy (NCBI): domain Eukaryota; kingdom Viridiplantae; phylum Streptophyta; class Magnoliopsida; order Asterales; family Asteraceae; genus Bidens; species Bidens hawaiensis. The sequence continues at coordinate 168,348 of NW_027505371.1, forward strand.
AAAATTATAACCATATTGTCTTAGAAGTGAAAAGGAGATGATATTCCTAGTCAAACTAGGAGCATACAAAACATTATTAAAAATAATTTCCAAACCATTTGGAAGCTTCAAAATGTAGTCTCCTCGGGCTTCGACAACAACCTTTGCTCCATTGCCCAAGAAGAGACTAATATCTCCCCTTTTGAATCCTTCATTTCCTTTGAACACCTGCAGCAAATTGCAAATATGAGTTCCACATCCAGTATCCAATACCCATGTGTTAGAGGAAATAATATTAAGATCAACATGAATCATGAAAGTTGTACCCGAGGTTTGCCCCGCATCCCTCTTAGCTTTCAACTCTTTGAGACGGGTTGGAAAATTTCTCATCCAATGCCCAATCTCCCCACATCCAAAGCATGGATCCTCCGAGCTAACCTTTAGCTTCTTTGGTTTGGGTGGTTCCACTTTTGCCTTTCCCTTGAACTTGCCCTTGACTTGTCCCTTACCTTTGCAACCTTTGCCTTGGGTTACGGGTGATGCCTCTTGCTATTTCCACCTTCATTGATCGTGAGAACGGGTAAAACCTTCTTACTATTCCCGTCTCGGCCGTCTTGAGCATTGCGTAAAGCTCACCAATGCTCTTGTCCCACCCATTCATGATATAATTCATAACAAATGTCTCAAACTTTTTAGTGAAGCCATTTAGGATCAAATCCGTTGCTAACTTGTTTGAGACGCGACAATTAAGGCGCTCGAGACGATCAATGTGGCTTTTCGTCTTAAGCACATAGGAGGAAACGGACTGGGTTTCTTCCAAACTACTTGCATGAAGCGCTCAAACCGTTTCGAAGCGTTCCACCCTAGCTTGTATAAGAAACATTTCCTTAAGTTGGGTGATCATGTTGTATGCCCCATGAAGTTCGAAAATCCTTTTGAATCTTGGGAATCATAGTTCCCAACATGAGGCAAGAAACTTGCATCGAATCCTCATTGTGCTTAACCCAATCGTTATGGTCTTAGACATCGTTAATGCTTGGTTCATCAGGATTAGGCTCTTCTATTACCTAGTATTTCTTTTCTTGCTTAAGAACGATTCTCAAGTTTCGATACCAATCTATAAAGTTGTTATAGTTTAGACGATCCTTGTCAAGAATAGATCTTAGTGATAGGTTATTAACTGGTGGGATAATAACGTTAGGTGGATTGTTTATTGCGGCCATCTACAAATATAACAAAGCCCAATTTTAGTATTTTCGATATCAATAATTAATTTTAATCATTAATACCCTTTATGTCTCATAGACAATTAATGATTAAAATCTAGAACCCAACGTTATGTTGAAATAGTAGTTAGGTGACCTTTATCCTACTATTTAAATTAACAAGGTAGTCAATGTTTGACGATTGCAACCCTTTGCAACTTCTAGTTTTATAGGATCGGTTAAACATCTCATGTTTAGTTGGCATGTTTAATCCCATCAACACCATGCTTCGGTGACCCTATTCACATGGTTTCCAATTTAAGTCGTCCTACTTATACACACATGTGAGTTTACATATACAAGTGGTTAGGTGACCTTTATCCTACTTATATGGTAAACCCACCTCAAAGTCACAAGTTTCCTCTAACATGGTTAGGTGACCTTTATCCCACATCAAGTTCCCAAGTGATTCGAGTGTTGTATAAAAGGATGGTGTTCGACTTATTTTATAAAAGGGATTTTCATTTTCTAAATTCTAGATTGGAAAACCATTTATGTATCTTTCATTTGCATACATTCAAATGTATGGTACTTAGTTGAAAAACCCATTTTCAAAGTTCCTATTAATAAAACCCATTTTATTGAAATCATTAGACTTTAATAAAACCAATTTTTATTACCTAACGATTTCTATGGAACCAATTTTATGCTAGTTGTTGATTTTAAGTAGTTAGCAAACCATATTCCAATAACACAAATAAAAAGTAAATCAACCATGCAAGCATAAAACATACAACAACAAGTTCATAACCATAGCCTCCTAACGCTGACTACACTTGTTGACCGAAGGCAAGTGTGCCAAAAGGTTTCTCCTAAGGGACCCAAAAGGACATAAGCTTGTGTCGGTGAACTCCCACTTGATCCCGCATCCAAATGCTCCAAGTGCTCACCCCCGTGTTGTGGTCTCCATCCATTTTATTTGGGCTTCCTTCCTTGCATCTTCTTTTACAAAATATATCCTAATACATTTTTTCTAGTAAAAGAAATGCATCTAATCTACTTATTATTACAAACCAAATGAATGAATAAATAGATTACAAACCCAAATAAATATTACAACCATATCGAATGAAAAAACAACCACTTGAATGAACAAACACATCAACACAATCATTCAACCAAACACAAGGCCGTGGCTAGGTTATGAACATCTATCACACATCCAAATATGCAATAATCACAAGACCAAAAAATGGTTCCCCTTTGACCCAAAACGTTCGGCCCAAACTTTAACCAAATCGAAAGTTTCGGGTTTTGTCCAAACAACACAATCAATCATCTAAATGACTTAGTTTTTTAAGATTACCACATGCATGTAAAGTATAACCTTGAAAAACCATGAGGTAACCAAAACCCCTAAAATTTTCGGCCATATGGTAAAACCCCACCATAAACCCGAAAATTTTTGGGTCTAATGAAGCATGCATCCGTATAAGCGGCTCTTGATGCCATTGTTGGGTTTTAACAAGATTATCAAAGTGATAAAACCTTATTTTTACCAAAAACGCAGCGGATAAATGTTTTAAATCTTTTTAATTTTAGATGTATAAAACCAATTTTATACATGCCAAACCCAAGCCCGGATCCAAATACGAAATACATACTATCAAACGCATGCATGTCACTATAAGTCCATGCATGCCAAGACTACCTTTCAAAACCAAAGGAAATGTGAAAGAGATGATGAATTGTAGGCTAGAACTACAATGTAGGAGTTCCTCAAGCTTGTATACACTTCAAGCCTTCAAGCAAACACCTTGTAGCTAGGATTTACAATCAAAATTTCTTCCTTCCTTGGGTCCTCCCTTTTTGGCCGAAAATTTAGAGAGAAAAATTTACTTGTGAAATATGACGCATACAAATGAAAGAGAGAAGCTAGAAGTCTTTTGTTTGAATGCACCTTCCAAATGATCAATCCAAACCATTGCATGCACCCACTAAGATAATAATAATAATATAAAATGAAAGAAGTAAGAGGGGGGAGGGGGCAGCCCTCTCTTTCTCTCCCTTTCAAATTTTATATTTTGTTTTTTATAACATAAAACATTTATATAATCTTATGTTATTTCTTAGTAATTGTATAACATAAGTCATGCAATGTTAATTAGTCTAATATATATTGTTATTTAACCAACTTAATAACACTATATAATGTCTTCTCTCAAAATATAAATCATCCATATGATTTATTTATTTCATAAGTACAATGTATTTAGAAACCCTTTTCCAAATAGCTTAAGTGTTAATATTTATTTACTATGATCACATCATAAGTAAACAAATATAATTGGTGTTTGTCTAGCTTGTTATTGGGTATGACCCGACTTGGATCATAACGTACTAGCCACATCAATAATAATATGTGTCTTGGGCAAAACGAGTCCAACAATATATATATATATATATATATATATATATATATATATATATATATAGAGAGAGGATCAGGATCATGCAAGAACTTTTTGGGAATTGAGAAGAACCATTTTGGACCACAAAAAAACCCAAAAATAAAAAATATCATAAAACAAAAAAAAACAAAAAAAATAAAAAGTAAAAAAACCAAAGTTCTTATTTATCATCCTGGTTTCTAAAAAAAAATTCTCGGTTTAGCTAAATTATACATATATGTATAATATGTACATATATGTACACACATGTTTTTTTTCCTATACACATGTATAATTTAAAGTAATGATAATGTACATATGTGTACATTATGTAACTAGAGATTAAATGAAAGTATGCATATGCGTATAGGTATAATACAAATTAAAAAGAAAAAAAAATCTGTTTTTTTTTTAATTATACATAGAGCATGTTTGGGATTGAGTTTGAAATATGTTTATTGGCTTATTGGTTTTTTTCAAAAAATATTTTGAAAAGCCAGGATTTGGGGCTTTTGGAAAACTGTTTTTTTAATCCTTTCAAAAAGCTAAAATAAGAAAGAGTTTTGTGATTGCCAAACACATTTTAACTTATTGGCTTTTTGAAAGCACTAATAAGTCAATAAGCATATTTCAAACTCAATCCCAAACATGCTCATATATGTATAATATGTACACACATGTTTTTTTCCTATACACATGTATAATTTAAGGTAAATGATATGTACATATGTGTACATTACGTAACTACGTAACTAGAGATTAAATGAAAGTATACATATATGTATAGGTATAATACGAATTAAAAAGAAAAAAAAATTTGGTTTTTTTAAATGAAACTGTAATGAAATATAAGAATTTTGGTATTTTAAAATTTTTGTTTTTTTTTGTTTTATAATTTTTTAAATATTTTTTTGAGGTTTTTTTTAGTGGTTCAAAATGATTCTCAAAGTTCTTAATTTACCAAGGATTCTCTTAGGATTCTTACCATATATATATATATATATATATATATATATGGGTTAAGTTATAATAAGAAGTATAGTTTTTGTTGAAAGGATAAGAAATAATCTTGTCCATTGATATTGAATACGGAGGGTTGAGATTGGTTTAGGAGGAAATCAAGTGTGAACATAAGGGGAAAGGCATAAAAGGAATAACACATTTGTTGACTTTCTCTCTCCACATGCAAGTCACATGCCAAATTTCTCCATCATTTTAAAACGTCCATAACTTTTTTTTATGACATATTTATTGAAAAACAAATTCACCGTAAAAACGAGTGTCTTTTTATCTTTTATATGAGTACCATATTGTTATATAAAAATTAAAAAAAAACTAGTGGGTCTTTTACAAATTGTGTTTTACCAAAATTGTGTTTTACAAAATTTTGTTATACAATAGTATTTTTCATTGTGTTTTTTTTTCAGTGTTTTTTACATTTTGTCATAAAATTGTGTGTTTATCATTGTGTTTTTTTTTTCATTGTGTTTTTTCCTATTGTGTTTTTCATAGTGTTTTCCATTGTGTTTTTTGGGCGGTCATATTCCGTTGACTTTTTTTGGCGACTTTTCGGTGAGGTTTTCGGCGATTTTTCCGACGAATTTCTCGGGGATTGTTTTCCGGTGACTTTCCGACGACTTTTCCGGTGAAATTTTTCTGCGAAATTTCCATAGACTTTTCCGGTGAGGTGGTGACGGGGGTGACGATTGTGGTGGCGGTGGGCGGTAAAGTGGTGGTGGTTGTAGGAGATGAGTGAAGATATAAGTGGGTTTTATGTAAGTGGGTTCTTGAAATTAATGTAAGTGGGTTTTGAGATTAAAGTTAGTGGGTTTTGATATTAAAGTGTTAGACTAAAATACTCTCCTTCCTACCATTCTTAGGAAAATTAAACTTCTTATTTGAACCTAACCCTATATATATATATATATATATATATATATATATATATATATATATTTATATATATATATATAGGATCAGGATCATGTGAGAACTTTTTGGGAATTGAGAACTATGAGAACCATTTTGGACCACAAAAAAACCCAAAAATAAAAAAAATCATAAAACAAAAAAAAACACAAAAATAAAAAAAGTAAAAAAATCAAAGTTCTTATTTATCATCCTGGTTTCTAAAAAAAAAATCTCGGTTTAGCTAAAATATACATATACATATATGTATAATATGTACATATATGTACACACATGTTTTTTTCCTATACACATATGTATAATTTAAGGTTAGGTTCCCTGGACGGATCACACGAGATATCCCGATATACACAGGTGCGGAATCCCTGTGTAGATCGTTACGGACGTAGAATATAATCACACAAACACACGTACACACGATACGAACAAAACTCACGTTATATTGATAACTCGGATCGTGTTACTTACAGACTCACGTCAATAGACTCACGTAAACTTAACTCGATCAACCAAAACGCTAACTGACCAACTGATTAACCCATAAACCGTAAACAGTTAAACTACTTAAATACACGACAACTTCGCCTCAGGCGAAGTTGTCAATAACTTCGCTCGTTGAACAAGTTCGCCTAGGCGAACTTGTCAACAACTTCGCTTGGTTAACAAGTTCGCCTAAGCGAACTTGTCAACAACTTCGCTTTTACACAAACAATTACATAAACAATATTACAGACTCGATTACAGACTTTAAACATATGAACTACTGACATCTATGCACCAACAGACTCCCCCTTGGCAGTAGCTTCATATCTTGATCTTTCAGCTCTTGTCTCGTAATCCTGTATCTTCATGCGTGCACTCCTTCTCTCACACACACCGTCACAACTCGTTGATACTTTCTTGCTTCATCCTTCCAAGCTGGAATATAAAAGATCTTTTTCTCGTTGAGCATCTTCAGATCAGCTTGCGATAAGTTGACAAGATGCATCGGATCGTAAACTCTAAGTATCTCTTGTTCATCCTCATCTTCCATCACAGCTTCAGCAGTCTGGCAATCAACGTACCACCACTTTAGATTCTTCAACACATCTTGAGGCATATTCTTCATCGGAACCTCCTTGATCCATCGGATCGGCTTGTACTTCATCACCATCCATGGCTTGCCATCTGCTCTCAATCCCCTCTCTGTATCCTCCACGAGCTTTCCCTTTTGTGGCTTTAATAGTTCAAACTTCTTTTCTTTTATGCCTTCTTTCCACATAATCTTCTCAACCATTCTCGCCATATTGTTGTCACTTCTGTTTATCAGGCCCAACCTGGCCAAATCCTTCACCTCGGATTCCGGCAACGTGTTGAAAGATCTCAACATTCTCTTGAAGTATTGAATGCCATCATAACGCTTCACCACAAACAACCTGATCTGTTCATCATAAATCCAACATATGATTCCCTTCTTAGACTCAGCATAGCCTTTAATGTTATAGCTCTTCTTGAACATGGCTGGAACAGCAGGCTTCTTGGTCTTGATAAACCAATGAGCACAGCCTTCCTTCCACGTAGGCTGCTCCTCCCACTCAGTCTCATCCATCTCAGCCCTCACGTCGGCTTTCTCAACCTCAGGGATCTCGTGTTCAACGTTTTCTTCTACTATCTCCCCCCTCTTCTATTCCATCTTCAATCTCTATCTGCTCACCGATCTTCGCGCCACCCGGATCTGTTCAGAATTGAACTGAACTACTTGATTGTTCACCGTTGCTCTCATCACCGGGGGCTCCACACGGCAATCATATTCTACCGTCTGCCAGAAGTCTTCAATATTCGGCAGAGATATCGGCAGCGTGTTTGTGATCGCATGAAAGATCCTCGAGCGCAGGAGGAACGTGATAATCTCGCGGTAGTCGTCCACACCGCTCGCCTCCGGGTCAAGAGTAATGTACATATTGTGACCCGGGAAAAACTGTCTCTGATTTTCACCATCATCGCCTCCTGCACCACCAGCACCCGCTATTGCAGCCATATCTGCAACAAACTAACCAAGTTAGAACGACACAAAGACATAGCACAAGTTCGCTTTGTTACCATGAGCGAAGTTGTGATAAACTCTGTATAGGCGAAGTTAAAGTTGAGGCGAAGTTGGGAACAACTTCGCTTCAGCTTTAAGTTCGTCTAATTAACACCAAGTAAAAATGATCTTAGGCGAAGTTAAAGATAACTTCGCCTCATCACAACATCGCCTCAGGCGAATTTAAGTTCTGGGCGAAGTTACGGATAACTTCGCTTCAGGCGAACTTAAGCTTCGGGCGAAGTTACGGATAACTTCGCCTAGGCGAAGTTAACCACAACTTCGCCTGTTCAACAACATCGCCTATATATTTACAAAATCAAACCTTATAATTTTAACAATTTTCCAATTAAGTTATAAAACTTTCCTAGAAGAAATAAATAACATGATCAATTCTAAGTAACCAGTTAAAAAGACATAAAATTATCTAAGTACAAAAACGTAAAAATTTAAAGTATAAGGGATCAAATTTCAGTCTCGGTAGGGACTGCTACGTTTTAGAAAAGATCCGAACAGGAATCATACTAACTACGTGACTGTCACATAGATCCGTGTTTAGCTGTATTATGACATATAGAGACAGGTTGTAAGCAGGTATAACTTAAAGTGGTTTTCATCGTTTCTGTGATACGAGTTAGGTTCGATTAAGCCTCAAAATTTAAGTGGGCAACAACTCAGAAATATTGATGCCTCCTATCTATCCTCAAAGCGTATTTGGCTTTCCCCAAGTCACCCCGAATTGACTTCGACCCATAGTGTCTGATTAAGTTGTAAATATTCTTGATCTTCTTCCCGTTCTTCTCTCTTACTCAATGATTGTGAAGTCTTGATATTATTATCACTAATATGTTACAATAACATCAAATATATATATATATATATATATATATATATATATATTTTTATGAACAACATAGACTTCAAAGTAGTAATTAACTGCAAGTCCCGTATCTGGATCACTGCAGTATCTTGACACTCTATCTTCACGGGAATCAGAACACACATGGGCTCGTTTATGACTGGGTAATCGCTTTTCTGCCTATCATTCGGAAAGATATATATGAAGACACGCAAAACTCTTAAGGAGTTTCCACGAAAAATCAAGTAAAATTAGTTTGTATCACATTTACTTTTACGCACCATAAAAAGTTACCATGACATACAATGATTGTCCTAAAGCCTTTTAAGCCTAATAACATCACTAGTTAAGCACACAGAATTAGTATACTATTATTTTCCAAGGTTGGATCAATTTTCCGTTTAACATAGCTAACGAACTTCTTACGAAGTAACAGACTTGAAAAATAATTTCATTTCCCTTTTCTTTTTCAAAATTTAAACAAAAATCGCCCCGACCAAAACAAAGTCTTCAGGTAAACGGCTATCCCGAAGATCCAATGGATCAGCTGGACCGACCACATACTAGTATGTGTCCTTCTAACTAAGTATGATCGACTAATTTTAAGCGAAAGAACGAAAAACTCATCATAAACCGCCCCGGTCACTATCAGTAATCTGGTTAATGGCTATCCTCAAAATCTGCAAGTAGAAAATAAGGACCAAAACATATCCGAAGACTAGTCCTTCAAACTAATGTAACCGACATAATTTTAAGCGATTAGTGACGTTTTTTTTTTTTTTTTTAAATAAATAAACAAGAAAAACATGGTTACTCGGGATTGATCATCCCATTCAGTTCAATAAGGTTTTGAAATCTGGATTTGTCAAACGCTTTAGTGTATAAATCAGCGAAATTATCAAGCGTATCCACCTTTTCCAGAATTATCAGTTTCTTCTCAGCACAATCCCGTATGAAATGATGACGTATGTCAATGTGTTTAGTTTTACTATGTTTCACGGGATTGTTAGTTACTGAGATAGCAGCTGTGTTATCAATGCAAATAGGAGTAAGTAAGAAATTCAGACCATAGTCGCGCAGCTGTTGTTGTATCCAAAGAACCTGAGAGCAGCAGTTGGATGCAGCCATGTATTCTGCCTCACAGGTTGAGATTGCGACTGAAGTCTGCTTCTTGCATTGCCACGACACCAATCTGCCACCAAGAAACTGACAACCTCCAGTTGTTGACTTCTGACTCTGATTGCACCCTCCATAATCAGAGTCCGTGTAAGCGACCAGCTCCAAGTCACCTCCTCTCGGGTACCACAACCCCAGCTTCGGCTTGCCCTTGAGATACCGCAGTATCCTCTTTGCACCTTTCAAATGAGATTCTTTTGGATTTGCCTGAAAACGTGCACAAAGACAAACAACAAACATTATATCAGGCCTAGATGCAGTTAAGTACATTAAAGAACCTATTATCGCCCGATATTGAGTTGGGTCCACATCTGCATCACCGTCTACTTCAGCACCCAATTTGTGATTGACGCAGATTGGAGTATCATATGGAGAACTGTCCTCCATCTTGAAGCGCTTGAGCACATCATGAACATACTTCGTTTGATGAATGAACATCCCGTCCTTCCTCTGATTAACCTGCAATCCTAGAAAGAAAGTTAGTTCACCCATAGCACTCATTTCAAACCTTTTCTTCATGACAGCTTCAAACTCCTGACACATGGAGACTTTTGATGCAGCAAATATTATGTCATCCACGTAGACTTGAACTAGCAGGATGTCACTTCCATCTCTTTTGAAGAACAACGTGCTATCAATTTTCCCTCTTTCAAAACCATTCTCGAGCAAGTAATCCGATAAAGTTGCATACCAGGCACGAGGTGCCTGATGTAATCCATACAAAGCCTTGCTCAACTTGTACACGTGATCTGGATAGTCTGGGTCAGGAAAACCCGGTGGTTGCTCAACATACACAACCTCATCAACTATCCCATTCAAAAACGCACTCTTTACATCTAGCTGAAACACCTTCATCTTTTCATGAGCAGCAAACGCCAAGAACAGTCTTATGGCTTCCAATCTAGCAACAGGAGCGAACACTTCGTTGTAATCAATCCCCTCTTGTTGATTAAAACCTTTCACGACAAGCCTCGCCTTGTTTCTTATAATGATCCCCTTATCATCTCTCTTGCACTTGAACACCCATTTTGTGCCTATCGCATGCACATTCTTTGGTTTTTCAACCAAAGTCCAAACTTCCATCTTCTCGAATTGAGCCAACTCTTCTTGCATGGCTTCGACCCACGAGCTGTCCTTTAAAGCCATTTGATAATTTTTCGGTTCAATCTGGCTTATAAAGCAGGTATACAGGCATTCATCGATTATTCCTGTCTCCTTAATGCTTGTATAAACACAGATGTGTTCATTCAAGCTGCTTCTCGTTTGTACACCTGAGGACACATCACCAATCACATTATCCAAAGGATGATTTTTATGAATTCTCGTGGTCGGAACAGAACCGACATGCAAATTATCTTCCAAATTAGAAGAGATCTCATCAATGGTTGTTTCATGCTGAGAGTGAAAAGGATTGATAAATTCTTCTTCAGTTGAGGCAGCAGGGGTACCGATAGTGTTTGATGAGGAAGGTTGACATTTTTCAATCAGCTGTCTTTGTAATAAATTTTCTTCCTCATCGAGTATCATCTTCGTCGCAGCTCTTTCTTCTTCTTCAGAAATCTCCAAATCCGGTACGTTAAACGACTTAAAAAGCTTAACATAGTCGAAAAGCTCAGCAGGTCCATTGCTTGGTTTTGGCGGTTGGTAACTTGTGATGTCAGTGTTACATACCACCTCCACCTTGCAAGTCGAAGTATTGAAGACACGCCTGTTGGGAGTCCCAACAACATAACCGACTAAGATTCCTTCATCGGCTACTTCTCCAAATTTCGAATTTGTCTTCAAGATCGAACAAGGAGACCCGAATGGTTCAAGACCACTCAAGTTGGGCTTCCTTCCATGCATAAGATCGTAGCAAGTTTTACCAAGTCTCTTAACGGTTAACACCCTATTCAGAACATAGCAGGCTGTAGCAACTGCTTCAGCCCAGAACATCACAGGAAGCTTTGAATCTGCCAGCATAGTCCTGGCTCCTTCAATTAAAGTTCGGTTCTTCCTTTCAGCCACTCCATTCTGTTGTGGAGTATACGGAGCGCTGTATTGATGTTCAATTCCTTTCTGAAGACAGAAGATCTCCATTTCAAAGTTCTTGAACTCCGTACCATTGTCACTTCTGATGAACTTAACTGTTTTACTCATGACGTTCTCAACTTTAGTAATCAAACTCTTCACCATTTGAGCCGTCTCATCTTTCGATTTCAGAAAATATACCCACGAATATCGCGAGTAGTCATCAGTGATCACCAAGCAGTAAGAAGTACCTCCTAGACTTTTTACATTCACTGGACCGAAGAGATCCATGTGAAGCAGTTCTAGAGTACTGGCAATTGAGTTGACTTTCTTGGTGAGATGGGATTTCTTGTGTTGCTTTCCCTTCTTGCATGCAATACATTTGTCTTCAAAGTTAAAACTTTTCAAGGGAACGCCCATCACAAGCCCATTTTTGACAATGTGGTTCATCTTCCGAAGATGAATATGCCCCATCCTTCTATGCCATAGTTCGGATTCTGATTCGCTTGCTTTTGTCATTAAACATGATTCTCCCAAGGCCATTTCAGTAGACCTCATATCCATCACATACGTATTTGTATCACGTGGAGCTGTCATCACTATCCACTCTTCTGGTATCTGAAAACCAGGCTTCAACACGATTGCCTCATTCTTCGTGAAATGAACAGTATACTCCTTATCACAAATCTGCGACACACTCAGCAGATTGTGCTTCAGCTCCTCCACAAAATTCACATTCTCAAGTGTCATCTTCCCATTGGACACCGTTCCTCTTCCCGTAATCCTTCCTCCACTTTCACCAGCAAAACTAACTCTCGCTCCCTGAACAGGTTTTAAGTCGTGCAACAAGTATTTGTTGCCCGTCATGTGCCGGGAACAGCCGCTATCTACAATCCAAAGACTGTGGGCAGCCCTGTTCAACTGTTCCTGCGCAATAAAGCAAATGATTAGAATCTAGGGACCCAAGACCAATTGGTCTTGGATCTATACATCCCGTACTTCTGCTTTCCGAAGTTAGCATTTGAATAATTCCTGTCAGTCCTTGTAGGAAATCTCATTGGAGATTGAGTGTGAGGCCTTCCAAACCTATGCGTATTGAAAGTATTATATCTTACGGTTTGGTGATTAGCATTGTAAAACTGAGGTTTATTTCTTTGAAAACCTGTATTAGTTACATTTCGGAACCTTGAAGGGTTTTCATTTTTAACAGTATTAAAATTACCAGTAGACTGATGCTCAGTTTTAATAGGCCTCATGCCTCTGAATTTCGGCGTCAGAGGACAATCTGCAACAAGATGTCCTACCTTATTACACCTAAAACAACACCTATACTCCATTTTCTTTTCAAATGTTGTGTTGGATGTAGAGGCAGTGTTACCAGCCGTTCGTCTCACATAAGGTGGGACGTACGGGTTGAGTGGAGTACTCTTTTTAGAAGTTTTATCTTTATCTCCACCAGTGGGTAACACTACCTTCTCTTTTGTCTTACCCGATTCGGACAACTTATCCGAATCCGATGAGACCGGACTCGTAACAGAAATATTTACACTTGAAACAGGCGAACTCATTTCGCCACTACTAACACTTGGTTCTGAACTTGTAACCTTGATAGGAACTGTCTGAGGAACTTCAAAATCAGCAGATTTCTGTACACTAGGGTTAAACGTGTAATTGTGGTTATACGGTGGTGGAACCTCGTGATAACCAATTCCTCCTCTCTTTGTAAAGGTACCTTGATCACTGACAAGGTGATCAAGAATAGCTGAGGAATTTCGGAACTGCTCCAGTTTTCGGTTTAGTTCCACCACTTTCACCTGGTGGTCAGCAATCTGCTTTTCTCGTTCAGCAATCAGTTTAGTCTTTTCTTCTAAAACCTCATAACCTAGATCAATTACTTCAATTTTTTCAGCAAGTTTAAGTTTTAAGCTTTTAACATCTTTTTCACACGCTTTAATTTTAACTTTGTAACTGTTTTCTCTTGCTTTTGTGAAGTGATGATCTTCTTTAAGAGTTTTAAATTCAGCATCTAAACGAACATACTGATCAGTTATTGTAGCAAGTTGCTCAGACAAATTCTCGCATTTAGTACAAACAGATTTAGAACTTACCTCGGAGACTTGATCATTGTTATCTGCCATGAAAGCTTTTTCCTTACCAGTAGCTTTCTCATCTCCGGTAGTCTTCTCACGTTCTTCAGTCTCAACCTTAGCCATATTTGCCTGTTCACTATTTTCATTCAAATGCAGGTTCCAGTTGTATTCACCTGCTTCTCTAGACAGCATGGCATTGACGTCTTTAGTACTCCCAGTGTGCTGTGGAGACCGGCCCTGACCACGTTCAACTCTCTCGTTTCTGCAATCTTTGGCAAAGTGCCCGTTTTGTTGACAGTTATAGCACCTCACCTTAGATTTGTCGAACCCAGGCCTGCCACCAACAAACTTTCTCCTCGTCTTCCTCATGAACTTCTTCACTCTCCTCACTATCATGGCCATCTGCCATTGTAAATCCATCTCCTCCAGATCATCAGCATCGATCTGGTCGTAGTCTTCATCTAGCATCGCTGGATCAACCACCTTTCCTTGAATGTAGTTTTCATAAGAAGCAATAAATGAAGCATAGAGGCCAAACTGCTCTTCAGCAGATTTGACGCTCATCGGCATCTTTGAGTAATTATTGCTTGAAGAACTTGAAGATCCACTACTCTGGCTTGCTGTCTGCTGAGTACCACTTGATCCACCCGCAACAAAGCAAACATCCCCATTTGAATTTACTGACACATGCCCCTCCTGTGAAGAATTGGCACCCGACTCACCTTTCGAGTAGAAGGCGGCAGAATCAGTCTTTGAACTTGTATTGGAGTTTACTTTAGCACCGTACATGCCTGGATCTTGAACCTGATCCATAGATGTTTCTTTTCTTACCATATTAAGCTCAAAAGTTCTGAGCTTGTTGACAGCGGTTTCAAGATCATAAGTAGAGAAGTCCTTGTCTTCCCTCATTAGTACAGTATACATCTCCCATTTTGGTGGGAGAGCATCGAGAAGTTTTTCTACAATCTCTTCTTCTCTGTAGGAAATGGAGTAGTTACTCAGTTCAGTCATTAGATGATAATATCGAGTGATAATATCATCAAGAGATTCGTTCTTTAGGTACTTAAAGACTGAAAATTGAGTCTTGAGTAACTTTATCTTTGAGGCCCGAATGCCTACATTTCCTTCGAATCTGCTCTCAAGAGCTTCCCAAAGCTCTCTAGCTGATGTATACTTTCTGAAAGTATGGAGGATCTCCTGTGGAAGAGCCATTGTGATTGCAGCATGAGCCTTGCTTTCGGCTTCATACATCTTCTTCTCCTCTTCTTCCATTTTACTGTATTTCTTGATCTGGTCTCGACCCTCATACTCCATGATCGGTGGAATATATCCATCTTGGATGCATACCCACATTTTCGCATCCTGGTACTTAACGTATTGTATGAACCGATCCTTCCACGCGACAAAATCGGTTCCCTTCAGCAACCTTGGGGCCTTTGTAGCTGACCCCGCTTCAACTTCCATCTTGACAAGCTCCGAAATGTTGATCGACGACATCCTTCTTGAAGACTAAGAAACCCGAAAAATTCTGAGTAGGGCGAAGTTAAAAAATTTCTTCTAAACAGTACTGTAGGCGAAGTTAAGGATAACTTCGCTTAAGTAATAACTTCGCTGGATCCTTCTTAAATTCGCGTAAATGGGCGAAGTTGAGAATAACTTCGCTTAGGATAAGCGAACTTAGAAAGTAAGCGAACTTGAAGAGAACTTCGCTGAACGAGGCGAACTTGATGAGAACTTCGCTGAGTTAGGCGAAGTTGAGGAGGTAGGCGAAGTTGTGAATAACTTCGCTTCTCCTTATATCTTCGCTGAAACCCTACGAATCCTGACGGCAACTTCGCCTGATGAACAGCAACTTCGCCTGACGAACTTGAACTTTCTGCAGATCTGAAAAACGGATTCTAACGACGATTTTGACGGTTTGAAGGCTTAAACACACTGGTAGGAAGCTAGAATGAGCAAACACACCACAAACTCGTCCCGGTAACACCCGAAATGAAACGAATTCTACACCCGCGTGAATATCCCGAACCACACAATCGAGCAAAAGCTCTGATACCAATTGTAGGTTCCCTGGACGGATCACACGAGATATCCCGATATACACAGGTGCGGAATCCCTGTGTAGATCGTTACGGACGTAGAATATAATCACACAAACACACGTACACACGATACGAACAAAACTCACGTTATATTGATAACTCGGATCGTGTTACTTACAGACTCACGTCAATAGACTCACGTAAACTTAACTCGATCAACCAAAACGCTAACTGACCAACTGATTAACCCATAAACCGTAAACAGTTAAACTACTTAAATACACGACAACTTCGCCTCAGGCGAAGTTGTCAATAACTTCGCTCGTTGAACAAGTTCGCCTAGGCGAACTTGTCAACAACTTCGCTTGGTTAACAAGTTCGCCTAAGCGAACTTGTCAACAACTTCGCTTTTACACAAACAATTACATAAACAATATTACAGACTCGATTACAGACTTTAGACATATGAACTACTGACATCTATGCACCAACAGTAAATGATAATGTACATATGTGTACATTACATAACTAGAGATTAAATGAAAGTATACATATGTGAATAGGTATAATACGAATTAAAAAGAAAAAAAAATCGGTTCTTTTTATTATACATATATGTATAATATGTACACACATGTTTTTTCCTATACACATATGTATAATTTAAGGTAAATGATAATATACATATGTGTACATTACGTAACTAGAGATTAAATGAAAGTATACATATGTGTATAGGTATAATAAGAATTAAAAAGAAAAAAAAAATTTCAGTTTTTTTTAATGAAACCGGAATGAAATATAAGAATTTTGGTTTTTTTACTTTTTTAAAATTTTCGGTTTTGTTTGTTTTATAATTTTTTTAATATTTTTTTAGAGGGTTTTTTTAGTGGTCTAAAACGGTTCTCAAAGTTGTTAATTTGCCAACGGTTCTCTTAGGATCCTTACCGTATATATATATATAGGATAGGATCAGGATCATGTGAGAACTTTTTGGTAATTGAGAACTATGAGAACCATTTTGGATCACAAAAAAGCCCAAAATTAAAAAAAATCATAAAACAAAAAAAAATACAAAAATAAAAAAAGTAAAAACACCAAAGTTCTTATTTATCATCCCGGTTTATAAAAAAAAATAAAATAAAATAAAATAAAAACGTAAAAAAAAAATTCTCGGTTTAGCTAAATTATACATATACATATATGTATAATATGTACACACATGTTTTTTTTCCTATACACATATGTATAATTTAAGGTAAATGATAATGTACATATGTGTACATTACATAAATAGAGAGTAAATGAAAGTATACGTATGTGTATAGGCATAATACGAATTAAAAAAAAAATCAGTTTTTTTTATTATACATATATGTATAATATGTACACACATGTTTTTTCCTATACATATATGTATATTTTAAGGTAAATGATAATGTACATATGTGTATATTACGTAACTAGAGATTAAATGAAAGTATGCATATGTGTATAGGTATAATACGAATTAAAAAGAAAAAAAATTTTTGGTTTTTTAATAAAACCGGAATGAAATATAAGAATTTTGGTTTTTTTACTTTTTTAAAATTTTCGGTTTTTTTTGTTTTATAATTTTTTAATATTTTTTAGAGGGTTTTTTTAGTGGTTCAAAATGGTTCGCAAAGTTCTCAATTTGCCGATAGTTCTCTTAGGATCATCTCTCTCTCTCCCTCTTTATATATATATATATATATATATATATATATATATATATATATATATATATTTGTTGTTCGATTCGGTTTATTTGGTTTTGTAATGGGTAAATCGGTATTCCTGGGTTTAAGGGAAAAGAATTTTTAAAGCCGAAAACTAAAACAAAATCTGATTACCTAACTAAGTTTTGGTTTAAAACCAAACCAAATCGCAAATAGGTAATTCGGTTCATTTAATACATGTAATATTGAACTGCATATAGTGGATCAAACAATGCAAGTGTTTCAAGATCTTGTATGCTATACTTTGAGAAAGAGAGAACACATAATACAAAATAAAATTGTTATATAAAGTGTCCCTAAAAATTAAAATTTACAGATGGGTGTATTGGAGCAGGTGCCTTTTACTTTTGTAATTTAAGATATCGAAAGGGAGAGGTTATACATGCATAATCTAAGTTACGAATTAATATTTGTTGATTTGATATTATAAGACCATATAGGATGTATGATTTGTATAGTATATGTCGGTTTGCATATTACGATATACACATATATAGGCCTGTCAACGTGATGGTATATGCCTATATAGAGGTATAGACCGTTTTATATTTTTATTCTCATGAAAATAAAAGTTACATTTTACCATGTGTGACAGATACACCAACAATCTTCTTTTTTAATGAAGACAAAAATATATAACATATACTAAATTGCTAATATATAATTACGCAATTTAGCAAATGTTTCATACATGTATAGCATATAAATATTCTTGTATGAGTATTATCACTTGGTTAATAGCTCCCCTGAAAAATACATCTATCTCAAGTGTTCATCAACGCCAAAACTGATGCTATAAATACCTTATCTTAGCTGTACGAAAATGAGTTTTACATGCTTACATCCAATGATAAAGATTGAACGAAAACACGGGGTGGGAGAGGGGGGCTTCCATTAACCCTCGCCCATGCTTACATCTCATTGTAAGACATTAATATAGGGTGCTATTTATGGCTGTGGGCTATTAACGTAATGCAGCGTATTGATAAAATAATTACACTAATGAAAATCTCATGAACAGGCACAATGTTTCGAGAAAATGCCTATTCTTTCGTAAAGGAATTAAGCAATCACGTTCTTTCAGTCTTATTGGTTTGAAAGGTGCCTTTTCTAAGAGGCGCAATACTTAAAATCACAGTTGTTCGAAAGGATGTCTCGAGAAAAGGTATGCGTTTTGTTGCTATAGAAAAAAAAAGGCTCACGTTATAAATAAATGATTTTATACTTCAGGAGTAAATATTTGTCCTCAATAATGTCCTTATTCTAAGAAGTATTCAATGGAATGAATGGATTAAAATGATTTCTTTTTGCTATATTGGTTTTTAATGATCCTAACTATTACCTTTTGCTTACTGCTGGTCTTAACTAATGAATTGGCTACTGATGGTCCTAACTTTTAAAGTATTTGTTCCTAATGGTCCGCGACTAACAGAATTCTAATGACGTTAGTTTCAGGTCGTCGGGAAAACGTTTTTGGCCGGAAATTTCAAATTGGTTGCCTGAAAACACCACCTGAACAAGGTTTGTAAATCAAATAAAAATAAACAAGGTTTGTAAATCAAATACTTGGATATTTATTACCCGAAAGGTTTTCAAAATAAATTAATTGTAACAAAAGACTTCCGCTAATAACCCGCAACTCTGACATATTTACAAAACAGGTACCAATTACGAGTGTCACACCTAGACCCTAAGTCGGGGTTTGGCAGGTTGGTATCAGAGTAATCGTTCTTAGCGACTTAAGTAATTGAATGTACCTATGCTTTGATCAGAAATAAGATTATGCTGAAAACATTGGTATTCAATTGAGAATATCACCTGATATAATCAATGATTGATTACACATGATATGGATAGGATTTAGTCCTATAATACAGATACTGGTTCAAACAAAATAGGTACTTAACTAAAAGTATCTAAATACAATCACTAATAAACAAACTGTTACGGATAGGATAGGAACACAATCCTATTCCCAATCTAACATCGTACAGATGTCTAATCGTCGATCCAGCCAAGGATCATTTCAACCTCCATCAGGTAAAGGAAAATGGTGTAAAGGGAAAACCTTACTCCCAATCCCTGTATCTAGTAGTGAAGACTCACATCAGACAACCTTGGAGGAAGATTCATATTCCTTCGATTCTAATGTCCCACTAGCTCGGATCATTTCGAATCAGCATATGCACGGAACTGGATCAAGTAGATCCAAGAAACCAACAATACCAAAAGGAAAAGAAATAATGACCGATTCGGAAGAAAATCCTCAGGGACAGGAATACTTTAATTATCCAATAAATCAAGATCCTTACTTTGCTCAACCTCAAGATGAACACTGGAGCACATATTGTAATCCCTCAGAAGGAAAGTATAGCATCATGGAATCGATGTTACAAAAATAGCTGAAGCAATGCTCAACGAAATAGGGAGGGAAGAAAAGGAAAAAAAAAGGAAAAGAAAGGGAGACAACAGAGAATACCAAGAAGGACAGCAAGATCAAGAAATTGATTGTCTGCTGGAAAAAAGAATAGATAATAAGAAGGGTAGTAGCTATAATAATTTTGTGCACTCTTGTAACTACAATAAGATGAATAAAAGATATGTTTTAAGTTCCCTCGAATATTAAACTTGTCTTTAAAATCTTATTGTAGCACGTCAAGAATAGAAAGCACAAAACTCTCCAATTAATACTTCCAATATATTTGAAAGTAAAAGGAGATTCATCAATGGATTGAGGAAAAGTCCAGGTGGATAAATTTCAAAAGATGATTAGCTTCAAGTCAACGTCAGATAAAATATTTTAATAGGAAAAGACCTAGAAAGAGAATTAGAGAAATTCACATGGTCTGCTTGTATACAAGATATGTGCTAGCATTTCAAGAAAAGACTAAAAAAAAATATCATTTATACATTCTTCAATCAAAGAGAAAGCATCAAGATTATGCTTTATATGAGAAAAATGGACATCAAGAAAGTATTGATTGAGATCAAGAAAAAGAAAAAGAAAATTCGCTCTAAATACAACACAATCCTATTCCCAATCTAACATCGTACTGATGTCTGATCGTCTATCCAGCCAAGGATCATTTCAACCTCCATCGGGTAAAGGAAAAGGGTGTATAGGGACACCCTTACTCCCAATCCCTGTATCTAGTAGTGAAGACTCACATAAGACAACCATGGAGGAAGATCCGAATTCCTTCGATTCTAATGTCCCACTAGCTCGGATCATTTTGAATTAGCATATGCATGGAACTGGATCAAGTAGATCCAAGAAACCAACAACACCAAAAGGAAAAGAAATAATGACCGATCCAGAAGAAAATCCTCAGGGACATGAATACTTTAATTATCCAATAAATCGAGATCCTTACTTTGCTCACCCTCAAGATGAACATTGGAGCACATATTGTAATCCCTTAGAAGGAAGGTATAGCATCATAGATGATTCAACTTGTTATGTAATCGATGTTACAAAAATAGCTGAAGGAATGCTCAACGAAATATGGATGGAAGAAAAGGAAAAAGAAAAAGGAAAAGAAAGGGATACAACCGAGAATACAAAGAAGGACAGCAAGATCAAGAAATTGATTGTCCGCTGGAAAAAATAACAGATAATAAGAAGGGTAGTAACTATAAACAAGTGTAGCTATAATAATTTTGCGTACTCTTGTAACTACATAAGATGAATAAAAGATATGTTTTAAGTTCCCCCGAATATTGAACTTGTCTTTAAAATCTTATTGTAGCACGTCAAGAATAGAAAGCACAAAACTCTCCATGTAATACTTCCAATATATTTGGAAGTAAAAGGAGATTCATCAATGGATTGAGGAAAAGTCCAGGTGGACAAATTTCAAAAGATGATTAGCTTCAAGTCAACGTCAGATAAAATATTTTAGTAGGAAAAGACCTAGAAAAAGAATTAGAGAAATTCACATAGTCTGCTTGTATACAAGATATGTGCTAGCATTTCAAGAAAAGACTCAAAAAAAATATCGTTTATACATTCTTCAATCAAAGAGAAAGCATCAAGATTATGCTTTATATGAGAAAAATGGACATCAAGAAAGTATTGATTGAGATCAAGAAAAAGAAAAAGAAAATTCGCTCGAAATACGACAAAATCATTAAACGTAGCATAAGTAGATGTTTCATACTTGTATCGTCTGCTTCAGTATCACGCAATTATTGGGAACGTTTATTATTGATTATATATTTCTTTTATACTGAATAGATTTTATTTACAGAATGTCAAATCCAATCAATCAAGAGAACAATGCTGAAGCTTCAAATCAAAGAAGCAACAAAAATATATCAGAACATGCCTAGGAGATTCCTGAGCAACATTTGGTCAAAATACAAGAAATGATTCATAATGCAATCGCTCCTCTCATAGATGCAATGAAAGGATGATCACGTAAAAGTAAATCTCAACAATAAATCAAGATTGTTAGACCTCATCCGTACCGAAATCCTTCTGATCATGAAGAAAGCATTCATAGTTCTAGTGCTGATAACAGTTTCAATCGTAATTTCAAGAATAAGTTAGTTATTCAAGGTTGTAATTTCAAGAATTTCCAAGTCTATGGACCAAAAGAATTCAATGTCGACCAAGGTGCCATATGAGCATTACGATGGCTTGAAGAACTCGAGTCTATCGTCATCATAAGTCAATGTACTGAGATTCAAAAGATTCAGTATGCGTCTCAGCTATTCAAAGGTGAAGCTCTTGAATGGTGGAATACCCTAAACATGTCAAAGGGTAGAGAAATCTTGTACCAAATAAGATGGGAAGCATTAAAAGAACTTGTAATACGAAAGTTCTGTCCCATGCATGAAACGGATCGTATTCAAACCAGCTTTTTGAATCACAAAGTGGAAGGCACAAATTTAAGGGAATACAATACTAAATTTCATGAGTATTGCAGACTGGTTCCACACATGGTAACACCTGAACACATCAAAGTGACCCGATACATCTGGGGATCGCCTCAAGAAATTAGAGACATGGTAAGATCCAATTTGCCTCAAACTGTTGACTCAGCCATGGAATAGGCTGGTTATCTAATGAATAGTATTATCAGAAACCAAGAGGAAGATGAGAATGACAAAAAGGAAAAAGTAACCAACGAAAAGAGGAAGAATAAATACAAGAAAAAGGAGGAAAGGTCGTTTAAATTCAAAAGACCAATCTGCCCGAATTATGAAAGGAGACACCATGGGAGATGTTTAAGATCAACAAACATTCCCAAAACTAATCCTTTTGTCACATGCACCTTATGCAACAAAATTGGTCATTCAGAAGATGATTGTAGAATAAAGACAGTTGCACGTTTCAACTGTGGAGAAAATGGGCATTTAAGCACAGAATGCCCAAAGAAGACAAGTAACGCAAGTGGAAGCAGTGATAAGAAAGGAAATGCCAGAATAAATATGTTAAACATACAAAAAGCATCTGGAGATCAAGAATAGATGCAGATAAGTGTATGCTAAAAGAATGTTCATGACTCCGAGGCATTAGAAATAACTAATAGTTTAGTTAGCTCTTATAGACTGCTTGCAAACTCGTTTTAAACGCAAAATTTTGTAATGATAATAGGGTCTTTAAATCCCTAATGTAAATAAAGAAAGATATTAGCATACATATCTTGTCTATACACAAAAATGTTTATATATCCTTAAAGAGACAGATTCGAAATTATAGTTCATCATCTAAAGATGAAATAAAGATGAGAATGCATTAAGGAGAATATCTTTATTCAACAAAAATCGATTAGAGTAAACTTTAAAAGTTCGTAAGAATAATCAATGGACATAAATGGAAGAATTCGCCAAGAATTATAAAGCAAAAGTACGTGAGTAGAAATATCTTGAAAGTTATCAAGATGAATAATCGAAAGGATTTGATAGATTGAATCCAAGAGATATTCTATTTAACATCAGTAAATGTTTAGAATACAAAAAGGTAAGGTAAATAATTAAACACAAGTGGCCATTGTGCCTAGAAATTTACAATTACTTATGATATTCTGAACCATTGACTGATGCCACTAAGAGTTAAACTCGAGAATCATATTAGAAAGAATCTAATCATCCAAACCTAAGACAATGAATCTCGAGGACAAGATTCATTTCAAGGTGGGGAGTATGTAACATCCTAGAAAATTCCATAACTATTTTGGACTAAAAATGTCAACTTAGAAAGTTGAAGGATTAAAAATATTCTCAAGATAATTCATGAGAAAAATGAGATCAGAAATATAAGCATATCATGTTAAAAAGGTAAGAAAATCCATCTCGCATGGAAAGATGGAACAAAATGGAAGCATTCCATGTGGGTATAAATAAGAAAGGAAACTTTCATCCCACATAGAAAGAAGAAAAGAAATAGAATCTCTTTATAAGGAAGGGAGTTTCAGTAGTAATGTTCTTATGTGACTAACCACTCTCCCAAGTCCTAGCGGAGGGTGCGAAGCACCCGACGCGCACGGACGTGGACTCGGACCCGGACAAGGAATCGGGCTAGGGCGATGGGTGTAATGTGCCGTTTTGATGACGCACTTTGCACTTCGCACACTCGCATCGCCGAGGGCCCCTTTAGTAATTTTGAATAGTACAAGGACTGAAAAAGAAAACATGAAATTTGAACCTTCGCGCGACACGAAGGATCAGGCATCAAATCTTCACGCTACGCGAAAGACAAAATACTTTAAACCGACATAGTACAGCTTCGCGCGACGTGAAGTAGCAGATTTGCATGTGTGGACACGTAGCAACCCTACTTATGACTTAGCAATCCTATGGCCAGTTCGTGCGACGCGAACTGCCATACTCTTGCTCCTTCGCGCGACGCGAAGATGTCCAAACTTACTATAAATAGGAAGGCGTACAACACATTCATTCTCACACCAATCACATCACAATTAAAACATTTAGTCTCGTTTTGCGAGCCGATTATCGTAGTACGTGTAACGCCCGTTAATTCCGGTTTCAAGAATTAAAGATTGTAGAGTAGGTATAATTCTCGGGATTTATCCGACGTTCCTCAGAAGCCTTTACGTCATCCCGGTACGTCTAATCGCTTAGCATTTCTTCCAAGTTGCATTATTATTATTTTCCTGGGGCTAGAATGAAAAATTTTTATAATATAACACTAAACAAAAAAAAAATCCTAAACCCTAGAGCAGCAGCA
Organism: Bidens hawaiensis; assembly: GCF_021521415.1. Lineage (NCBI taxonomy): Eukaryota > Viridiplantae > Streptophyta > Magnoliopsida > Asterales > Asteraceae > Bidens > Bidens hawaiensis. Next base: position 193,105 of record NW_027505371.1, read on the forward strand.
GCGATCGGCCGCAAGTAGCCACCCCCTCCCTTCCTTGCTTCGACTTTTTGATCGATTCCGAGCTCCTAGAAGTAGTTCAAGGTATGTACTACAAACCCCAGCACTCTTTTGTTCACCCCTAATCGTTTTGATGCTCAATTTTGCCCAAACTTTTCATTGGACAGATTTTCGGCCAAGATGTAATTGACCCACTTCCCGTGGATAAAAATTAGAGTTTCCGGTTTAGAAAGATCCCCAGGTATGGCATTTACATCATATTAAAATTTCGTGGTCATTAGAGCTGTTTAGGTCGGTCAATCGATTTTAGTTCGAAAACTAGGGTTTATCGGGTGTAGAATTGAAAATTGTTGAGCTTGATGCGTTAATTGATCGGGTGACCGACCGAATCAGTTTGTACAGCCCTAGGGGGGTATAAGGGCTGTGGAAAAATTATTTTTTTGATACTCGGGTCTGTTGTGGTTAGTGCTTCGTCAATCGAGTCGGCGGTGCGCGAATTTTCGTTTAAATGTTAAAGTAAGAGTTGTAAAATGGAACCGTCAACCCTATCAACTCGGGTGACATAATCTTGATGAATGAAAAGATTTAAAATGGAATTTGGTCCATTCAGGGCTGATTCGTTTAACAAATGGTTTTAAGGTTTATTACACGCGCATTCGACCCGATTTGATTATCCTTGGGCCTTGGGCCAAGTGTTGGGCCTTGGGCCAAAGCGTTGGGCTTGAACGGCCCATTAGGCAAGAGTGTTCTTACGGTCTAGGTTAGTAACATGTTGTGTATAATTTACAGGCCCTTGCTTGTGATCGTGCACTTAGGAATTTCCTAGCTTGTTGCAGGTGTTCGATTGATTTCAGGTGAGTTCATGATGCCCTTTTTACTCTTTTTACTTTTGGGCTAGCATGCACACCTAAGTGTTTTCTTACATGATAAAATGTTTTAAACGAATTTATATAGGCTTGCTAACTTATGGTAGGCCTTGGGATGTTAACTATATATATATGTATATACATTATTGCCTGGCCTAAATCTGGCGATGTTGTAGTCCTTTCGACTACTGATGTTGTGTATGCCTACTTTGTATTTGCATGCACTGATGTTACGTGTTTGGGTTGTACGTTTGCTCGACCCTGTTATTATACGTGGATGTTATATATATATATATATATACTGTGATATATATAGAGATGTAATTGAAAGGATATTTACATATACATTTTGTATATGTATGTATGAGGATGTTTAGTTTCGGTAATGATGATTTGATGGATGTACCCTTTTACGTTTTAAAACTTTTGGTATGACTATCATAACTATTATTTAATGATATTATTTACTTAAAACTTGAACTCACTCAGCTCAAGCTGACTTTGTGTGCATGTTAGTGTGAATTTCAGGTTAGGAAGAGGATGCCTTATCGCTTGGACGTGCACGAAGCTACTTGGACGGCGAAGGGTATACGGGAATTGGAGTTTTACTATTAAACATTTATTTTTAAAAGTTTTTAATTAAAGATAACTATGTTGATTTTGGGCAAAATTCCCGGGTTTTGGGAACTTATTTTATTATTTATGTTTTCCGCTGAATCATACTCTGAGATGTTGGTTTTAATGAAAAGAATTGTTTTTAAGTTTAATTATTTTGAAAGTGTTTTGAATGATTACCAACTGTGGGGTTCCCGGGGTTCGGGGCTTTACAAGTTGGTATCATAGCCATGGTTCGAGGGATCCGAGAATCCCCGAATGCTTGGACTCAAACTGTAAGAAAAGAGACCAGTATGCCCACCGCGAGTAGCTGCACGCCAAGAGGTATCTTTAAATTATTTAGTCATTACTTTAAATTTAAGATTTCCAGTATGTGATTAATTGTTAAGTGTTAGATAGAATGCTAATGTGGTTAGGGGCAGGGGGTGCTTAGAACGGGCCGGTGAAGTAAACGACTAATAACACTTGATCAACGTTATTAGCAGTTTACCCTTACCTTCCATGTTTTAAGTACCACTTGTGTCTGACTATGTTAGGGTTCCGTCTTTGTAGGGATAGGATTTGGCTAACTCTCGAGTCATTAGCGTTAAAGTTTATCTTATTCCCTAAATTCTCCTGTTCGTTTCCCATCCTCTCGAACGCTTTGCGCGTAATTGTTTAGCAGAGGCGTAGCATACTGTCACTCTGGGTTCCTTGGTACTTGACTGCTTAAATTCCTTGCTCCTTCAAGAACGTATGAGCAACTGTTTAGCTAAGTAGGAGCGTGATGTTATCCCAGATACCTTTCTACTTGATGAATTACCAGCGTCGGTTTTATTTGATTCGGGCGCCAGTAGAAGTTTTGTGTCTACCGCTTTCTGTTCCTCGTTGAATAAATCACCTGAGCGCGTAGTCGATGTGTTTGAGGTTGAGGTCACCGTAGGAAAATCCGTGTCCGTGTCTAGGGCTATTCAGGGTTGTTCCATCGAGTTGTCTGGGTATAGATTTCCGGTGCGGTTGTATTTGTTGCCGCTTGGTTGTTTCGATGTGGTGCTCGAGATGGATTGGCTTGCGAGTGTTGATCCTCAAATCATTTGTGGTCAGAAACTTGTTCGTCTGTGGGCCCCGGATGGGACCCAAATCACTGTCTTCGGTGATCAGAATGGTGTGACGCCACATATCATATCTATGCATAAAGCGGGGAGATTGATGCAGCGGGGTTGCGGGGCGTATCTGGCGTATGCTATAAATATGAAAACCGAGGTGGCTACCGTCGGTGATGTTCCTATTGTTCGGGATTTCCTGGATGTATTTCAAGACGATTTTTCAGATGTCCCGCCGGACCGCGAGGTCGATTTCCAGATAGACCTTGTACCGGGCACCAAACCCGTTGCCCGAGCTCCCCACCGCCTAGCGCCTAATGAAATGAAGGAACTTATGGCTCAGTTGGAAGACTTGCTCGATAAGGGCTTTATTCGACCAAGCATCTCACCTTGGGGTGCCCTGGTCTTGTTCGTTAAAAGAAGGACGGTAGCATGCGGATGTGCATTGACTACCGTGAATTAACCAAGCTCACTGTTAAAAATCGGTACCCTCTCCCAAGGATCGACAACTTATTTGATCAGCTCCAAGGAGCTAGTTGGTTCTCGAAGATCGACCTTAGGTCCGGGTATCATCAGTTGAATATTCGGGAGGAAGATATTCCTAAGACTGCCTTCCACACTCGTTATAGGCATTATGAATTTCTTGTGATGTCTTTCGGTTTGACCAACGCACCGGCTGCATTCATGGATCTTATGAACCGGGTGTGTAGGCCGATGCTCGATCGTTCGGTTATTGTGTTCATCGACGATATCCTTGTGTATTCCAAAAGCGAATCCGATCACGCCGGTCATCTCTCAGAAGTTTTGGAAGCTCTGCGAAAGAACAAGTTGTATGCAAAATTTTCTAAGTGTTCCTTCTGGTTGCGTGAGGTTCAGTTCTTGGGTCATGTTATTAACCCGAGTGGTATTTTGGTTGATTCTGCAAAGGTGGAAGCCGTGAATGATTGGGAGTCTCCTAAGTCTCCATCTGAAATCCGTAGCTTTATGGGCTTGGCGGGGTATTACCGCCGCTTTATTCCCGACTTTTCGAAAATTGCTTCTTCGCTGACCAAGTTGACTAAGAAGAGTGTTAAGTTCGTTTGGGGTACTGAGCAGGAGGAGGCTTTTCTCGAGTTGAAGAACAGGTTGACGTATGCCCCGATTTTAGCTCTACCCGATGGCACCGACGATCTGGTGGTTTATTCTGGTGCCTCTTATCAGGGGCTTGGTTGTGTTTTGATGCAGCGAGGCCAAGTCATCGCTTATGCCTCACGGCAGTTGAAGCCTCATGTGGCAAATTATCCTACCCACGATTTGGAGCTGGCGGCGGTGGTGTTTGCGCTTAAGTTGTGGAGACATTATTTGTACGGTGTTCCTTGAGTTATTTATACCGATCATAAGAGCTTAAAGTATTTCTTCGAGCAAAAGAAACTGAATATGCGACAGCGTCGATGGTTGGAGTTGATTAATGACTACGATCTGGAGATCATGTACCATCCGGGTAAGGCTAACGTGGTGGCCGACGCGTTAAGCTGAAAGGAGAGACCAAAACTTATTCGTGTGAAATCCTACCAGCTTATTCTCAAACCCGACATTTTGAAACAAATAGCCAACGTCCAGAATGAAGCTTTGCAGGTGGAATGGATTATGTCAGAACGTGTTTGGGGTCAGGAGAAATTGTTGGAAGACGTCGGTGACGGGGTGAAATATAAGGATGGTCGCTTATGGGTACCAGGGTATCGGGGATTCAGAGATAAAATTTTAGATGAGGCACACAAGGCGCGCTATTCTATTCACCCGGGCGCGACCAAAATTTACCAAGACTTGAAAAAGAATTATTGGTGGCCTGCGATGAAGTTTGAGGTGGCTCAGTTGTGAGTAAGTGCTTGACGTGTCTACAAGTTAAGGCCGAGCATCAGAGGCCATTTGGGAAACTTCAGCCGTTGGAAATACCTGAGTGGAAATGGGAGCATCTTACTATGGATTTCGTGACTAAGTTGCCTCGTACTCCTAGGGGTAATTATGACACCATTTGGGTAATCGTGGATAGATTGACCAAGAGCGCTCATTTCTTGCCGATTCGAGAGACTTTTAATTCTGAGCAGCTGGCCGATGTGTTTATTCGTGAGATCGTCTCTAGGCACAGGGTGCCAATATCTATTGTTTCGGATAGGGATACGCGTTTCACCTCCAGGTTTTGGAAAAGGTTTCACGAGGAGATGGGAACCAAACTCCTCATCAGTACTGCTTATCACCGGTAGACGGATGGTCAGTCCGAGAGGACCATTCAGACTCTCGAGGATATGTTGCGGGCTTGCATTATCGACTTTGGTGGTAGTTGGGACTGTCACTTACCGTTGGTAGAGTTCTCGTATAATAACAGTTATCACGCCACGATTGGGATGCCACCGTTTGAGATGTTGTATGGTAGGAGGTGTAGGACTCCAGTCTGTTGGGGTTCCATTGGTCAAAAGCAGTTGGGTAGTTTGGAGGTGGTCGAGGCTACGACTGAGAAACTCGACAAGATTAAAGCATTTATGAAGGCCGCGCAGGATCGTCAGAAGTCTTATGCAGATAAAAGGCGAAGGCCTATTGTGTTTGAGGTTGGGGACCGGGTTATGTTGCAAGTTTCACCATGGAAAGGCATTATTCGTTTTCGTAAGAGAGGGAAACTCAGTCCGAGGCTTATTGGCCCGTTCCGTATTTTGGCCCGGGTTGGTAAGGTAGCTTATAGGCTGGAATTACCCGAGGAGCTCACGGGGATTCATACTACTTTTTACGTGTCCCATCTGAGGAAATTCTTAGCGGATGAAGAGGCCCATGTGCCTCTTGATGATATTGAGCTCGATGGTAAGCTGAACTACGTCGAGCAACCGAGTGCTATCCTTGACCGTCAGGAGAGGCGGCTGAGAAGTAAGGTGGTTAGGAAGGTGAATGTGCAGTGGAGGCACCGTAGGGGTTCCGAGGCTACTTGGGAGTCCAAAGACGAGATGAGGAAGCATTATCCACAGTTGTTCCGGTCGCATCGAGATTCGGGGATGAATCCCATTGTAAGGGGGGGTGGACATGTAACGCCCGTTAATTCCGGTTTCAAGAATTAAAGATTGTAGAGTAGGTATAATTCTCTGGATTTATCCGACATTCCTCAGAAGCCTTTACGTCATCCCGGTACGTCTAATCGCTTAGCATTTCTTCCAAGTTGCATTATTATTATTTTCCGAGGGCTAGAATGAAAAAGTTTTATAATATAACACTAAACAAAAAAAAAAATCCTAAACCCTAGAGCAGCAGCAGCGATCGGCCGCAAGTAGCCACCCCCTCCTTCCTTGCTTCGACTTTTTGATCGATGCCAAGCTTCTAGAAGTAGTTCAAGGTATGTACTACAAACCCCAGCACTCTTTTTGTTCACCCCTAATCGTTTTGTTGCTCAATTTTGCCCAAATTTTTCGTTGGACAGATTTTCGGCCAAGGTGTAATTGACCCACTTCCCGTGGATAAAAATTAGAGTTTCCGGTGTAGAAAGATCCCCAGGTATGGAATTTACATCATATTAAAATTTCGTGGTCATTGGAGGTGTTTAGGTCGGTTAATCGATTTTAATTCGAAAACTAGGGTTTATCCGGTGTAGAATTGCAAATTGTTGAGCTTGATGCGTTAATAGATCGGGTGACCTACCGAATAAGTTTGTACAGCCCTAGGGGGTTTAAGGGCTGCAGAAAAATTATTTTTTTGATACTCGGGGCTGTTGTGGTTAGTGCTTCGTCAATCGAGTCGGCGGTGCGCGAATTTTCGTTTAAACGTTAAAGTAAGAGTTGTAAAAAGGAACCGTCAACC